>NC_060139.1:345451326-345754356 GCF_021461385.2 Schistocerca piceifrons
TCGTCCATGTCATCAGGATGTAACGGAAACATAGTGTCCATCGTCTTTGTCGCCTCACGTCCATGCACCAGGAAAAATGGCGTAAATCCTGTGGTGTCTTGCTTGGCGGTGATGCAGGCAAACGTCACGAAAGGTAGCACCTCATCCCAGTTGCTCTGCTCAACATTGACAGACATTGATAGCATGTCGGCCAAGATCTTAGTAAGGCGTTCAGTAAGTCCGTTAGTTTGCGGATGGTAGGCAGTCGTCATGTGATGAGTAATGCTGCACCGACAGTTTATCTTGAAACGTCCCCTTTGAACAATTATGCACGACTGTCCTTAAACTGACACACAATCAATGTATTTACCTCAATAGTCATAATATATATAGCAGTTCATGACAAATTACAAAACTCCGCCATCTCTCTCCCCACATCCACCACTGCTGGCGGCTCACCTCCAACTGCGCAACGCTACGTGCTGTTAACAGCCCAGCTGCCCAACACTACAATGGCGAGTATTACAACAATGCAAAGCAGCCACAGACTGCACACAGCACAGCCAGTGATTTTCATACAGAGGTGGCGTTACCAATAAAAAAACCTAAACAGCCTACTTACATAGCCCCCATGCTCACCACAAAAAAAATTTACAAATTGTTTTGGGCAGTGGCCAATAATGATTTGATAAAATTTTTCATAATTACAATAACAAAGATATCAAATGCACACACTTATTAATACAATGTTGGTCAAAAGCTAAAATTTTCTCACAGTCTATGAAGACAGTCCTGATTCATCACAGTAAAATTACAGTGTTTTTCTTTTTTTTCAAAGTCTGAACAGTAAAAGAGAATGCACACAGAAGTAATGGATTTCCATGCAGTCTTGAAGAAGTAGTGTCCTTCCATCGGAAAGACAGTGCTGACTCTTGACATGCTGATAGGTAATGGGCCACAACATAGCAAACCCACAGCAGAGTCATTCGACGTTTTGAAGAATATTGGTAGGTAGGTCATCACAGAGCAGACCCACTGTAGTCCTGGTAGAGATTACGGTATTGGTGGGCCACCAGAGGTGCAGAGCCACTGCAGTCCTTGTAGAAATAATGGTACTGGTGAGTCAGCAAAGACGCAGACCCACTGTAGTCCTTGTAGAGACGGCCAGCAGCCATCTGTTGCAAATGTGCAGGTGCACAATCACCATCGAAGAGTCTTGCAGAGAATATAGCAAGTCCATAAACCACCACTTGTGCACTCACAAAGTGTTTGGAATTGTCCTTAGAACCAGCAATGCTGTTCAACCAATGTATTTACCTCAATAGTCATAATATATATAGCAGTTCATGACAAATTACAAAACTCCGCCATTTCTCTCCCGACATCCACCACTGCTGGCGGCTCACCTCCAACTGTGCAACGCTACGCGCTGTTAACAGCCCAGCTGCCCAACACTACAATGGCGAGTATTACAACAATGCAAAGCAGCCACAGACTGCACAGAGCACAGCCAGTGATTTTCATACAGAGATGGCGTTACCAATAAAAAAAAACCTAAACAGCCTACTTACTTGGGCTGTTAACAGCGCGTAGCGTTGCGCAGTTGGAGGTGAGCCGCCAGCAGTGGTGGATGTGGGGAGAGAGATGGCGGAGTTTTGTTATGTAAGTAGGCTGTTTAGGTTTTTTTTTATTGGTAACGCCACCTCTGTATGAAAATCACTGGCTGTGCTGTGTGCAGTCTGTGGCTGCTTTGCATTGTTGTAATACTCGCCATTGTAGTGTTGGGCAGCTGGGCTGTTAACAGCGCGTAGCGTTGCGCAGTTGGAGGTGAGCCGCCAGCAGTGGTGGATGTGGGGAGAGGGATGGCGGAGTTTTGTAATTTGTCATGAACTGCTATATATATTATGACTATTGAGGTAAATACTTAAATTGACACACAATCAATGTATTTACCTCAATAGTCATAATATATATAGCAGTTCATGACAAATTACAAAACTCCGCCATCTCTCTCCCCACATCCACCACTGCTGGCGGCTCACCTCCAACTGCGCAACGCTACGCGCTGTTAACAGCCCAGCTGCCCAACACTACAATGGCGAGTATTACAACAATGCAAAGCAGCCACAGACTGCACACAGCACAGCCAGTGATTTTCATACAGAGGTGGCGTTACCAATAAAAAAACCTAAACAGCCTACTTACTACAATCTCTCTCACAAGATTCGATTGAAAAACTTCCCCTCGATCCGTAATTAACGATCTTGGGTCACCGTGTTTTGATACAATGTCTTCTACGATGAATATGGCTACCTCAAATGCTTCGGTTGTTTTAATGGCTTTTGTAATGGCATAGCATGTCAGATAATTAATGCAAACAATAATCCATCTATTGCCACTAGCAGACGTTGGAAATCGTCCTAGGAGGTCAATCCCAACACGTTGGAAAGGCGTTTCGGCTGGTGGAATTGGTATGAGTCGGCCAGGTGGTTTCTGAGGAACTGCCTTTCTCCTCTGGCACTCTAGACAGTGCGACACATAGTGATGGACATTCCTAAATAAAACTGGCCAGAAAAATCTCTTGCGGATCCTATCGTATGTCTTAATAAATCCTAAATGTCCGGCCTCAGGTGCGTCATGGAATTTCTGTAGAAAATCTAAGCGCATGTGTTTAGGAATCACTGGAAGCCACCTCTTTCCAAACGGATCAAAGTTTTTCTTCCAAAGTAATCCAAGAAACTACCTTAAATAGTCCTCTCACATCCTCTGACCTATTTAAGGCAAGCATAATTTCAGATATCTTGGTGTCCTCCTTCTGCTCAGCAGAGAGATCCTGGAGTGCAGTGAGACAGTCACTATCTTCATCAAAGTCTTGATGGTCTTGCACAGGGATTTTGAGAAACAGTCGGCATCTTGGTGTTTTCTTCCACTTTTGTTCACTATGGTAACGTCATACTCTTGAAGACGCAGTGCCCACCTGGCGAGTCATCCTTTTGGATCCTTAAGACCTGTCAACCAACAAAGTGAATGATGATCTGTAACAACTGTAACAACTTCCATAGAGGTACTGTCGAAATTTTCACACGGCCCAGATCACAGCAAGACATTCTTTTTCTGTAGTTGAGTAGTTTCTCTTGGCTTTTGTAAGTGTCCTAGAGGCATAGGCTATAACCTTCTCTTTTCCATCCGAAATCTGCACCAGAACAGCATCGATCCCATTCCCACTGGCATCTGTGTGTACTTCTGCAGGTGCTCTCTCATCATACAGACCAAGTACAAGGTCAGTCGTCAGAGCTTTTCGCAGCACATCGAAAGAATCTTGTTGAGCACCACCCCAGATAAATTTAGCATCGGCTTTTAACAACTCTTGGAGTGGCCTGGCTTTAATACGTAAGTATTTGATAAAATGACGGTAATAAGAACACAATCCGAGGAAGCTTAGGAAGCTTCTTATATCTCTAATACTTTTAGGAATAGGAAAGTCCGTTATAGATCTCACCTCTTCTGGGTCTGGACGCACACCTTCGTTTGACACAAGGTGCCCAAGTATTTTGATTTCTTTTGCTCCAAAGAGACACTTTCTTGGACGAAGTTTCAGTCTGGCGTGTTGGAGACACTTAAGAACGGCCCTCAGTCTTTTTATATGTTCATCAAATGTCTCTGGGAACACTATAATGTCATCTAAATAACAAAGACACATCGTCCACTTCAGGTGACTTAGAAGATTATCCATCATCCGTTCGAAAGTTGCTGGTGCATTTCACAAACCAAACAGCATTACCTTAAACTCATACAGGCACTCAGGGGTGATGAATGCAGTTTTCTCACGATCAGCCTCATCTACTTCGATTTGCCAGTATCCCGAGTACATATACATGGTTGAGAAAAACTTAGCCACCTTCAGACAATCTAGTGTATCGTCAATTCGTGGAAGAGGGTAAACGTTCTTTTTAGTTATCTTATTAAGCTTCCTTCAATCAACACAAATGCGCCAACTGACGAGAATCACTGGTGACGACCATGGGCTCTGCGAAGGCTGAATGATGTCATTCATCATCATTTTCTCCACCTCGTCGCGAATTATTCGACATTCCGTTGCTGACACATGATAAGCTCTCTGGCTTATTGGTTGATGTTCTCCAGTGCTAAGACGGTGCTTCACCGCCGATTTGTCTAATTTGCTCTTTACCTGTGAATTGAAGCATTCAGAGAACTCTTGAAGAATGGCAAATAGCTTCTTTACACTCTTGTAAGATGATGAATGCTAAAGACTGTGTATGACCACTTATACCCACACGAATGACACATCTTGCTGTAGGTTTTACATATTTCCCATTAGCCCCCTTCAGCAGAGATGTTTTGTTGTTGACGGATACGGTTTTCTGCAACTGGGGACGGCACTTCTCTGAAATGACTGAATATGATGCCCTAGAGTCCACAGGAGCTTGGGCTGGTCGGCCTTCCATGACGATATCGACGTAGTTTCCTATCATTTTTGTAGTGATCGACAGCGGAGGATTTTTCTGTTCGGCGGCCTCACCTCCAAGGAAAGATGCACTCTTTAGTCTTCCAGGTTGCGGCTGCTAGGTGATCGGCTGGAGCTTCTAAACGGCGATGGAGATCTTAATCGGCATGATGAGCAGCGTCCTCTCCAGCGGCTAGCTTGTGGCGATGGTGACCTACTTCGTGCTGCACACACATCTTCTTGTTCATCTTCATTGTCCCGGAGTTGGCGTCGGCAAAGATCGGTCGGCTGTCTTCTGGCGCGGGCGTCATCAAATATCCGCCTCCTTTCTCGACAATAGCGCACCACATGTCCCGGTCGTCTGCAGTGGAAACATACTGGTTGGTTATCCTCGGTCCTCCAGATGTCAGTTTCCTTGGTACCCAAACAGGTTCATCATGCGGCATTGTAGGAACGTAACTTCACCTAGGTCTCGACTTTTTTACCGTTTTAAAGGGAGGTGAAGGACGAGAGATTGGGTTCAATGTCTGTTCCACTTCCACCTTTATGACCTCTTGAAGCGTCTCGTTTTTTTGCTCGCCGTGCAATCCAAGTGCCTTCTGAACTTCCTCTCTCACTATCTGACGAAGAACACTTGCGAAATCAGTTTCTTCCTCCATCAGCAGGCCGCTGTGGCGGAGGGGTTCTAGGCGCTTCAGTCCGGAACCGTGCTGCTGCTACGGTCGCAGGTTCGAATCCTGTCTCGGGTATGGATGTGTGTGATGTCCTTAGGTTAGTTATGTTTAAGTAGTTCTAAGTCTATGGGACTGATGACCTCAGATGTTAAGTCCCATAGTGCTTAGAGCCATTTAAACCATCTTCCTCCATAACAGACATCGATACGACGTCTGGAAGCCGTTCAGACTTCTTGCGTATAATTCTTTTTTGATGCATTGTCTTGATATACTGGCACCATTTTCTGAAGTCGTCTGCTGTCGAAACCTCCTTCAGGAGTAGGGCTTGATACATGTCCTCAGCAACACCCTTCATGAGATGTCTAACTTTATCTTCCTCCTTCATTCTAGAATCCACTATTTTACACAGCTCCAAGACGTCTTGAATGTAGGATGCTGTCGTTTCTACTGGACGCTGTGCTCTGCACTTTAATTTATCTTCATGCTTGCACTTCTGTCTGTAACGTGCCTCTAGCCTAAAAAAGGCGTCGCTCTGATTGCAGTAATAACAGGGCTTTTGTCTTTTTTACTTGTGCGCCTCGCCCCCCCCCCCCCCCTTACACTTTCTCAAGGATGCTCAGCTAATCTATCTCCTCCCCCTCCTGGTTCTCTACTGACAACACAATTTTTCCCACCACCTTTTGCACTGGCGGGTCCCCCTTTCGCGACATCTAGAGGTCGATTCCGGATTACATAGGCGAGTCTGGATACTTTCCATCTGATACTTTATATTTGGAGTGGTTTCTTTTAGCGGCCTCGTCGTACAGAGCTCAGCTGCAAATGGCATCTGTGGCAACGTCAAGACGAGGGGAGTTGCATTTGTTAAAAGTGCCATGCCCATTTTTCTGTGTTAATGGGTAACAAACTTTACAGAATCAGGACAGACAAGAGGTATTTATTATCTGGAGTTCTTAATTCATCACATCTATAGTATAAAATGTATCTCATTCTGAGTACAGTAAATGTTCACGTCTTTGAAATAATGCATTCTTTTTCTGGCAGGAAGAAGAGGACGAAATTCCGAGCGCGCACACATTGCAACGAGAAGTTACTTTCGCTGAAGACATGCCCCACAAATACGGCTTGCCTGTGAGTATTACCCTGCCACGGCAATTAGAACAGTCGGCTAATCTACGAACAGCCAATTTTCTTTAACTTTTTATCTATTATTTGCTTCGACGGTAACGTCAGTTCCATAAGGAGAACTGAGCACAACTTCAGCAACACGAAAATCATTTCATGAGTTCCAAAGTAAAATTTTGCCAGAAAAAAAATACTAAGAATTTACGCAAAGTCAGCGCAGCAAATGGATTATCACCATCATCAGCAATTCGACACCTGCTGTTGGACAAAGGTCTCTGCTAGACTTTTTCTATGCAATACCCAGGCATGAACTATACACATGCTTATTGCTTCTCCATGTTTTCTGATGTCACCTGTCCACCTACCATTAGGACGTACTCGCACCTTCCCGGATGTCTTGGCATCCACGAAACAACTTGCTTAGTCCAGCTTCGGTTCATTTCCCGGGTACGTCTCACCCACCTCTATTTCACGTTCATTGCTGCCTTAATTACGTCTTCTCCTCTAGTCTGCTTTCTTAAAACTCCTAGTCATTCACAACATGTACATTTCCATTTCTTGCTGCGTAGTAGCTAGTTTTTTTGGCGTCTCTTTCATGAAAAGTCTATGTATCGCAACCACAAGTCAAAACTGGCAAAGAAACTGTTTTAAAACTTCCATTTTCATACACATCTGAAGCTTCGTTTGGCAAACCCTATTCTGTTTACCAGCAACTCTCCATGTTTTAAAACTTCCCTTTTCATACGTATCTGAAGCTTGGTTTGGCGAACCCTATTTTGTTTACCAACAACTCTCCCTACCCGGTTTACTCCTCCGTTCACTTCTTTCGCTGTCCATCAAGTCAGAAAACTAATTAAGTGATTCAGTTGTGTTATGGAACCTCCATGTTTACTCTTTTTTCCAGTTCTGAATTTATCTTTACCTTGATGATTTCTAATGTAAGATGTGCCCATTGTCTATTGTTTTGGTTTATTAACGTATGTTGAATCAGCACATTGGTTCTCAAGAGGTGTTTACAGGGGAGAACGTTGTATAATAAGGACAGTGTACCTAGGAACATATGATGTTCCCTGATCAAGGTTTAAATCTAGAGACCGATTTTAGAATCACGTGAAGGAACGCGCGCTAGAGACTGCCATAAGATGGTTCCGGCATTTTCTGCTGTTTCTCTTGTTGTGAGACATGAGACTGTGTTTTGTGCAGGATTTGTAAATGTTTTGAGTTGTAAATATTTAAGTGCTGTATAATACATCAACGCTATTTGGTAGATACTTTTAATTTTTCAGTTCTATAATTTTATGTTATGGTGACCAAAATTCTATATAGAGGGTGTGCATCAAGTCCCTTTACAACTTCAAAATTTTATTACAACAGCAGTTGTTGAAATATTTTAACAACATTTCTTTTATTGTAATCAGTGTTTATAAAATTTTTTTGACTGTTTTTAATAGACCCCTATATCGACGCCTTAAGCTGCACGAAGCTCATCAAGGCGGTATCGTTTTCTTGCCATGTTCGCAGTAGCATAGCGTCATCAGTGGTGGCGATGACTTTACGAATCCTTTGCTTCAAGTCAGCAATGTCGCGTATCTGAGTTTGATACATGATATCTTTCATGTATCCCTATAAAATAAAGTCCAAGGGAATGATATCTGGCAAATGCGGTAGCCAAGGAATTGGCCCATCCCTCGCCATCCATCTGCCTTGAAATGTTTCATTGAGGAACCGACGAACATGCAGTCCCCAATGTAGTCGTGCACCATCTTGCTAAAAAATAATGGTTGTAAGTCAATCAGTTGTGGTGCTACATATTCGGTCAGAAGGTAGAGGTAAACATCTGCAGTAATTGTTGACTCGTTGAAGAAAAATAGACCAATTATTCGGTTGCACTTGATTCCACACGACATATTCACTTTTGGGCTATCCTGGTGAAGCTTCCTCGTCACATGTGGGAGTTCAGATCCCCAGATTCTCACATTGTGTCTGTTTAATGTCCCAGAAACATGAAAAGTTGCCCCGTCACTGAAACAAACTCGCTGGAGGAATGCTTCATCCTCCAAAAGGCGGTCCAGCATGTTGAGTGCAACCTCTGTCCGTTTTGGCTTCTCATTTGGCTCAAGTGTCTGTGACAGTTGCATTGGTCGCCCGCTTCTCCCTTTTTCCAACACTGTCCCTTTCTCCATAAATTTTTTGCGCCGTGCACGGATTGAAGAGAGCGATGGTGGATCTCTCCCATACTTCGTTCTGAAGTTTCGTTGCGTCTGAACATCCGATTTTGTCTCAATAAACCATGATACATTAGAGGTTCAGTTTCTTCCATCAACAGAGTATCAGAAACACAAAAAATTAGTATATATAAAAATTTCAGTAAACAGTAATTATAATAAAAGACATTTTGTAAAAATATTTCAACAACTGCCGTTGTAATAAAATTCTGAAGTTGCAAAGGGACTTAATGGACACCCTGTATTGCTTAAACTACTTATACTCCTAACATTTGGACAGTACAGCCAGGAACCAACTTCTACCTTCAAATGGAAGACGATTCTCTACCAAGGGACTTATGATATTTGCTACTGAATTAAGTTTCTTTAATTTTTTAACGATTTTACTTATCTTGAAAATGGAAATTTGTGTTAGTTCCCACTTGCTCCTATTTTAAAATGAATTTAAGTTGTAAAAGGTTTTCGATAATACTTCCGCTTGATTTGATTTCGCTTACTGATTACTGGTGTGCAGTAGAGTAATAAGGTAACAGATAGATAATTATTAAATACATTATTGAAAAGATTCATAATTGTAACGCTTTTAAATTTGGACAGAATATTTGTCAAATGAAACTATATTGTCCAGAGGCCTTTTCGAGTCTCAAACATCTATGATGTATATACGCAGACTGAACCAGTGAATAAAAATTGGTACCAAGGCTGAGATTCGAAACGGAGTCTCCTGTTCACTAGGCAGATGCTCTAACCACTATGCCACCCTTGCACAGTGTCTTTGCACAACTGCATGGACTACCCTAACACGTCTCCCTTCTCGATCCAAATTCCCATTCACGCCTCATCACACTTGGTACTCCCTCTAAACTCGAACAGCATTGCACAGGCACTCCAACTGTATTAGTATAGCACCTGATCATCGAAAGAATTGGGGGATCCTGCCTGAAACCCAGGCATAAGTGCTTTAATCAAAAGAAATTGTATACTTCCAGAGACCTTTTCAAGTCTCATACATCTATGTTGTATACATGCAGACTGAAGCGACAAATGAAAATCTGTACCAAAGCACTTGCCTAGCGGACAGCAGGCCCTGGTTTAGATTCTGGCATATCACAAATTTTCATTGATCCCTTCAGTCTGCATATATACATCGCAGATGTTTGAGACTTGCAAAGGTGTGTCGAAGTATATAGTTTCATTTGATTAAAACACATATGCTAGGGTTTCAGGCAGGACTCCTAATTCCTTCGATGCCGAGGTGCTATTCCAATACTGTTGGAGAGTCTCTGCGACACTGTTCGTGTTTACAGGTAATGCCAAGTAGGTTTAGGCGTGAATAGGAATCTGCATTGATGAGGCACGCATGCTAGGGTCGTCCGTGCAGTTGTACAACGCGACTGCGCCAGGGTGGCGTAGTGGTAGGTTCATCTCCATAGTATGCAGGAGGCTCCGGTTCAAATCCTAGCCATCGTAAAAATTTGCATTCATCGCTCCAGTCTGCATGCATACACCACAGAACTTTGTTCCGGTAACAGACCATGTTGTAGCTTGTAACATATTTTCGCGTTAGGATAAGCCATACGTTTCCGAGGTACTTCCTATAATTTCATGAAAAAACTGCGGCATACAACAAGTGAACACTATCAACTAAAAAAACAATAAGAAAACACATTATAGGTGGAAGTCTGAAAAGTGTACCAAAGTACAACACCCTCCTTTAGCAGGACTGCAGACATGTACCTTCTAACTAACTAACAATTAATTAGCTATCTTTAT
Organism: Schistocerca piceifrons; assembly: GCF_021461385.2. Classification (NCBI taxonomy): domain Eukaryota; kingdom Metazoa; phylum Arthropoda; class Insecta; order Orthoptera; family Acrididae; genus Schistocerca; species Schistocerca piceifrons. Next base: position 345,461,565 of record NC_060139.1, read on the forward strand.
TTTTTCAAGCCCCCCACGAACCATGGACCTTGCCGTTGGTGGGGAGGCTTGCTTGCCTCAATGATACATATAGCCGTACCATAGGTGCAACCACAACGCAGGGGTATCTGTTGAGAGGCCAGAAAAACGTGTGGTTCCTGAAGAGGGCAGCAGCCTTTTCAGTAGTTGCAAGGGCAACAGTCTGGATGATTGACTGATCTGGCCTTGGCCTTGTAACACTAACCAAAACGGCCTTGTTGTTTTGGTGCTGCGATCGGCTGAAAGCATGGGGAAAATACAGCCATAATTTTTCCCAAAGGCCTGCAGCTTTACTGTATGATTAAATGATGATGGCGTCCTCTTGAGTAAAATATTCCAGAGGTAAAATAGTCCCCCATTCGGATCTCGGGGCAGGGACTACTCAAGAGGACATCGTTATCAGGAGAAAGAAAACTGGCATTCTACGGATCGGAGCGTGGAATGTCAGATCCCTTAATCGGGAAGGTAGGTTAGAAAAATTTAAAAATGGAAATGGATAAGTTAAAGATAGATATAGTGAGAATTAGTGAAGTTCGGTGGCAGGAGGAACAAGGCTTTTGGTCAGGTGAATACATAGTTGTTGTTGTTGTTGTTGTTGTTGTCTTCAGTCCTGTCAGTCCTGAGACTGGTTTGATGCAGCTCTCCATGCTACTCTATCCCGTGCAAGCTTCTTCATCTCCCAGTACTTACTGCAACCTACATCCTTCTCAATCTGCTTAGTGTATTCAACTCTTGGTCTCCCTCTAAGATTTTTACCCACCACGCTGCCCTCCAATGCTAAATTTGTGATCCCTTGATGCCTCAGAACATGTCCTACCAACCGATCCCTTCTTCTAGTCACGTTGTGCCACAAACTCCTCTTCTCCCCAGTTCTATTCAAAACCTCCTCATTAGATACTTGATCTACCCATCTAATCTTCAACATTCTTCTGTAGCATCACATTTCAAAATCTTCTATTCTCTTCTTGTCCAAACTATTTATCGTCCATGCTTCACTTCCATACATGGCTACACTCCATACAAATACTTTCAGAAACGACTTCCTGACACTTATATCTATACTCGATGTTAACAAATTTCTCTTCTTCAGAAACACTTTCCTTGCCATTGCCAGTCTACATTTCATATCCTCTCTACTTCGACAATCATCAGTTATTTTACTCCCTAAATAGCAAAACTCCTTTACTACTTTAAGTGTGTCATTTCCTAATCTAATTCCCTCAGCATCACCCGACTTAATTCGACTACATTCAATTATCCTCGTTTTGATTTTTTTGATGTTCATCTTATATCCTCCTTTCAAGACACTGTCCATTCCGTTCAGCTGCTCTGCCAAGTCCTTTGCTGTCTCTGACAGAATTACAATGTCATCGGCGAACCTCAAAGTTTTTATTTCTTCTCCATGGATTTTAATACCTACTCCGAATTTTTCTTTTGTTTCCTTTACTGCTTGCTCAATATAAAGATTGAATAACATCGGGGACAGGCTACAACCCTGTCTCACTCCGTTCCCAACCGCTGCTTCCCTTTGGTGCCCCTCGACTCTTATAACTGCCATCTGGTTTCTGTACAAATTGTAAATGGTCTTTCGCTCCCTGTATTTTACCCCTGCCACCTTCAGAATTTGAATGAGAGTATTAGAATCGACATTGTCAAAAGCTTTCACTAAGTCTACAAATGCTAGAAAAGTAGCATTGCCTTTCCAATGGAATGTTGTCTACTCCCGGGGCCTTGTTTTGACTCAGGTCTTTCAGTGCTCTGTCAAACTCTTCACGCAGTATCGTATCTCCCATTTCATTCTCATCCACATCTTCTTCTATTTCCATAATATTGTCCTCGGGTACATCACCCTTGTATAGACCCTCTATATACTCCTTCCACCTTTCTGCTTTCCCTTCTTTTGCCGGCCGAAGTGGCCGTGCGTTTAAAGGCGCTGCAGTCTGGAACCGCAAGATCGCTACGGTCGCAGGTTCGAATCCTGCCTCGGGCATGGATGTTTGTGATGTCCTTAGGTTTGTTAGGTTTAACTAGTTCTAAGTTCTAGGGGACTAATGACCTCATCAGTTGAGTCCCTTAGTGCTCAGAGCCATTTGAACCATTTTTTCCCTTCTTTGCTTAGTACTGTGTTTCCATTTGAGCTCTTGATATTCCTACAAGCGGCTCTCCTTTCTCCAAAGGTCTCTTTAATTTTTCTGTAGGCAGTATCTATCTTACCCCTAGTGAGATAAGCATCTACATCCTTACACTTGTCCTCTAGCCATCCCAGCTTAGCCATTTTGCACTTCCCGTCAATCTCATTTTTGAGACGTTGTATTCCTTTTTGCCTGCTTCATTTACTGCGTTTTTATATTTTCTCCTTTCATTAATTAAATTCAATATTTCTTCTGTTACCCAAGGATTTCAAGTAGCCCTTGTCTTTTTACCTACTTGATCCTCTGCCGCCTTCACTACTTCATCCCTCAGAGCTACCCATTCTTCTTCTGCTGTATTTCTTTCCCCCGTTCCTGTCAATTGTTTCCATATGCTCTCCCTGAAACTCTGTACAACCTCTGGTTCTTTTAGTTTATCCATGTCCCATCTCCTTAAATTCCCACCTTTTTGCAGTTTCTTCAGTTTTAATCTGCAGTTCATAACCAATAGATTGTGGTCAGAGTCCACATCTGCCCCTGGAAATGTCTTACAATTTAAAACCTGGTTCCTAAATCTCTGTCTTACCATTATATAATCTATTTGATACCTTTTAGTATCTCCGGGATTCTTCCATGTATACAACCTTCTTTTATGATTCTTGAACCAAGTGTTAGCTATGATTAAGTTATGCTCTGTGCAAAATTCTACCAGGTGGCTTCCTCTTTCATGTCTACCCTCGTAAACAAATTTGAGAAAAGTTTCAAATCCTGATTGAAAGTTCAGAAGTTTGGCAAAGGACGTCGCCCTTCTTGCCGGAAGTAAGGAAAAGCTGTAAGTCATATTGAAAGGTGTGGTCAATATAATTAGCACATACTGCTGCGTAAGGATAAACAGGGCAAAGATGCAGCCGATTAAGTGCTGTAGAAAGAATAACGTCTTACTTAGTATCAATATTGCGAACGACACCATAGTGGGAGAGGTGAATAAATTCTTTCATCTAGGAAGGTAGATTACACACGATAGCCGAAACGGGAAGCTGTGGAAAGGAGATTACCACATATGCGAATATAGCATGAAAAGCCCTGGGGTTTCCGGCCGGGTGGCGGTGTCGAAATGCCCCTGCATTTTGAAGAGTGTCATACTCATCACCTTCTGGCGAAGTGTCGAGATACTGCGGGTGACGTAGTACACTGTGTGCAAAACTTATGGACGAAAGTAACGTTCGCATGATGTGTCACTGCCAAGTAACACAATTCGATAAAACTTTGACCATTCATAAAGAGACCCGCTACAGCATAGTACAGAAGGCAATTAAAAGAAATCTGAAATAAGACGTGTGGAAATGACATTTTTATTCAAAGATAATAATTGCACTGACGTCACTGCGGTTCATGATGATCACCAGGACATTACAAAGATGGGACATAAGTCTTAATACGGTGTGTGTTTACCACAGAATGCAGTGCCTGCTCCGTAACGTGTCCCTATGCAGATCACAAGGTTGGTGAGTACACTACTGGCCATTAAAATTGCTACACCGAGAAGAAATGCAGATGATAAACGGGTATTCATTGGACAAATATATTATACTAGAACTGACATGTGATTACATTTTCACGCAATTTGGGCGCATAGATCCTGAGAAATCAGTACCCAGAACAACCACCTCTGGCCGTAATAACGGCCTTGATACGCCTGGGCATTGAGTCGAACAGTGCTTGGATGTTGTGTACAGGTACAGATGCCCATGCAGCTTCAACACGATACCACAGTTCGTCAAGAGTAGTGACTGGCGTATTGTGACGAGCCAGTTGCTCGGCCACCATTGACCAGACGTTTTAAATTAGTGAGAGATCTGGAAAATGTGCTGGCCAGGGCAGCAGTCGAACATTTTCTGTATGCAGGAAGGCCCGTACAGGACCTGCAATATGCGTTCGTGCATTATCCTGCTGAAATGAAGCGTTTCGCACGGATCGAATGAAGGGTAGAGCCACGGGTCGTAACACATCTGAAATGTAGCGTCCTGTGTTCAAAGTGGCGTCAATGTAAACAAGAGGTGACCGAGACGTGTAACCAATGGCACCCCATGCCATCACGCCGGGTGATACGCCAGTATAACGATGACGAATACACGCTTCCAATGTGCGTTCACCACGATGTCGCCAAACACGTATGCGACCATCATGATGCTGTAAACAGAACCTGGATTCATTCGAAAAAATGACTTTTTGCCATGTGTGCATCCAGGTTCGTCGTTGAGTACACCATTGCAGGGGCTCCTGTCTGTGATGCAGCGTCAAGTGTAACCGCAGCCATGGTCTCCGAGCTGATAGACCATGGTGCTGCAAACGTCGTCGAACGGTTCTTGAAGATGGTTGTTGTCTTGCAAACGTCCCCATCTGTTGACTCAGGGATCGAGACGTGGCTGCACGATCCGTTACAACCATGCGGCTAAAATGCCTGTCATCTCGACTGCTAGTGATACGAGGCCGCTGGGATCCAGCACGGCGTTCCGAATTACCCTCCTGAACACACCGATTCCATATTCTGCTAACAGTCACTGGATCTCTACCAACGCGAGCAGCAATGTCGCGATACGATAAACCGCAATCGTGATAGGCTACAATCCGACCTTTATCTAAGTCGGAAACGTGATGGTACGCATTTCTCCTCCTTACACGAGGCATCACAACAACGTTTCACCAGGCAACGCCGGTCAACTGCTGTTTGTGTATGAGAAATCGGTTGGAAACTTTCCTTGTGTCAGCACGTTGTAGGTGTCGCCACCGGCGCCAACCTTGTGTGAACGCTCTGAAAATAATTACATTTGCATATCACAGGATCTTCTTCCTGTCGGTTAAATTTCGCGTCTGTAGCACGTCATCTTCGTGGTGTAGCAATTTTAATGGCCAGTAGTGTAGTTCTTGTTGTAGGGCGTTCCATTCCTGCACCAGCGCCGTTGATTTCTAAGCCATAAGTTCATGCAAACGTAATCAACAATATAACATAGGAATCAGCTTAATTTTTCAAGGAACTCCTCGACAGAATAGAAGGAGTGACCCACGAGGAAAAATTACCCACACTGTATCCGTCTAACATTTGAGAATGAGAGCACTTAGTAACGTCCAACAACTTTTCCGTATATTTTCATAGCTTTACGAAATTTTTCCTCGCTAACTCCCTTCATAGAAATTCATAGCAAAAACAACTCATAAAAGAAAATTCATTAACTTGCAGTTTAGCACTATAATTCCGTGCTAATTCTACGGCGATCGGAAAGTTTCCATTTGAGGGCATTGCTGCAGCGTACATGCAACGCAACGTAACTCCGATGCGTGTATAGAAGCACCGACGTCTAGAGCAAGGGATTAGTATGGGATTCGTGCCTTGTCGCCCTGCGTGCGTTAAATGCGTAAACACGAACCATCCAGCAGCAGGACCCGGTGCTTTATCAAGCGGATATCTTCTACCTGGTGCGTCGGTGTATTGTCTCAATGCTCACGGCTATTTTTCCTGGTCGTGTATGTTACAAAATAATCGATTGGTTTTGAATTTTTGATTAGTGTATGTGAGAATAACGCGAAACGAATAAAACCAACATAATTAGGTTTTTGTGTCTTCAACCTTGTAAAGTAATTCGATATTTGAAGCTGGTTTACGCGGATGAGGTTAATTCCTTAAAGAGTCAGGGAGTGAGGGGTTAGGGTATAATACTAGAAAGAGAAATGTTACGTTATCGATCACTCAGCCATACTGATGCATAGAAAGGAATGCGATATCTACCCATAAAAATCATTGACCAGTTGTTCGGTGAACTGAAGAATCTACTAGATAATGATTTTAACTTCAAACAAGCTTAAATCATAACTGCTTAACAACTCTTTCTGCTCCATGTAAGAATCTCTGATTATGTAATAATATAATGTGCGCGCGCAGTGTGTAACTGACAATAGTTAAGTACAAATTACTGTGTGTAAAAGAAATTGAAGGTAACTTAAGATTCATGCAAAAGACACTCCGACAAATGGTTGGCGTTTTGCCGTAAGTTTAACTGAAAAAGTGTATTATAATTTGCAAACTAACTCGTTCCGTATCACAGTAAGAAAGAGCCGTTGCTATCCATGGAGCCTCCACATAACTAATCAGCTGATGTGTTGCTGACAGGAGGAAGGTGTGTCCCCACACGGCCCTGAAACGCCGCGTATCAAACGTCGAGACACGCCTGCTCCTTGGATTGTAAGTATATGCACTCAGCGTGCTTTTTGTTGTATGGAAACGTTATTGTGAGAACATACTTTCATCTATATTCAGTTTCAGTGTAATTGTCCTTACAAGGCTCACTGCTTACCTGGCAACGACTGTCTAAGGCTGGTAGTGTACTTGCAATGTATTCGATTCACTTACGTCTTAGAAGAAAGGTTGCAGATTATTGACTCAGAAAAGGTTAAATCTATAAAATAAAGAAAATAACTGCTCTAGTAATTAATGAGAGAAAAGGGCTAAAGAAGTGGGTGACAGATGAATGGCAAAACATCTAGGACGATACCAGTGTAAGAAGATTGTGTTTTACTCAGCCTGACGTCAGGAAACGTGCGAAAATGCGTCATCTAATTGCGCCGAAAGGATTGTGTCATATTGAACCGTGATTTATTTTCAAAGAATATTCTTAAGAATTTATTTTATTTACTAGCGATTCATCAAGAACATGAACACATTTAATCACACTATGTAAGCATGGAAGTAGTTGCCGGGGAGTAACTGATGAAATCATAACCAAATTCCTTTTAACAAATGGGAATTTTATCCACTTTAATAGTGCCTAAAAGCATTTTTTAAAAGAAACAGATTTAAAATTATAATCAGAAAGCATCCTCTAAATATCAAAGTTACCATTTATTCAGAGGCAGAAAGAAACAAGTTTTGACTGTATGAGCTTTCGGGCAGAGAACCTTGCCACTCCCTTTTGACACGGCCGTAGTTACGGCCGCTGACAACAGCCTCTGAAAGACTACACTGGTGTAAATCTGCAACACACCACATTACTTTAAACTAAGAGTTTTAACAATTTACACAAGCACACGAACTATGCACCCCCGCGTAGAAGGGATCGAAATGGTACAAAACACTAACAATTAAAATATTAACCTTGCCACCGAAGGTGCAGTTTGATTTTAACTTGTAAGAAAAGTCTTACGGTGAAAGGGTTGCAACTTTATATACTAAAATGATCATTTAAATAAAAGCCCATGAAATGCAGTCTGATATAAAATTCTACAAGGTTGGCCAAACAATAGTTGAAATGCTCTACAGTACACAGATACCGCCTCTCAAGATCATAGGCAATAATATCAAAGTTTCCAAAGATCAAAACATATTTCAGGTATTAGGCCGTTACACTCCAAGCAATAAATTCGTTAACACACAAAACCCGTCAAACGTGACAGAGGCAGCTACTACCGTACGGTAGATTGATAGGGAGATTACCGAACAACCCGAACCGCAGGTTGCTCTAACCCGCCCCTACTGCACAAGGGAAAAACGGACCACCCAATTTATAAACAACCACCTTCCCGCGGGTGGGCAAACGGAGAAGAATGGTGGGACGAGCACAAAGCAAAACGGCTGGTGACCTCACCAAGAAAACAAGTAGAATTTAACAATAGTAAATCAAACAACATATCACCAATCACTTAACTTGTAATAAACTGCGATTTCTCGAGAAGACCTGGCTCCCGAACCGTCTGCTGCCAGCCGCTTCAACTGCCGCAGGAAGGCGCGCCGGCCTCCCGTCTCACGGCGTCGCAGCTCGCACCGGCCAGACTGATGTCGTGGGTTGACTCCTGTTGCTCTCGTGTCGACCGCGAAATCACTACCCCTCGCTATATGCCGCAGCCCACTGGACTCACATGGCCACCTCATCTTGTGTCTCTGTGCGCGACCGACCAACCGATTGATCCAACCGCCAGTGACCACTGCCTGAGCAACTCGAGCAGACTCGCGGCCTAACGCGCAGACTCACATGCAGGAACTAAGCCCCGACCGGGCGACCACTTGCTGAGTTCTCTTACTGGCGGAGTGGAAAGACTCTTATTTTGCCGGCTTTAAAGGTTGACCCGAACGACAGACATACTAGCACTCCGAACACTAACCGCATAACAAATGCGGACGGGAGACAGACTAGCCAGTTGGGGACGAGTGACCCTCAGTGGCGAGCTCATAACGCCACTTAAATGCACGTGAACCGGCAACCTTTCCCTTTCCCACCAGAGGGAGACACCAAAGCTACAATTGCCACAGCGGCGCCACCGCCAGAAACGGAGGGCGACTGCTTCACACTACGCGCTGCGGCGCGCTCTTCAAAACAGCAATTTTTACCACGGTTCACATATGCTGATGGTCCATGGACTGTGACCATTTACATTTGCAGATTTATTAAAAAGGAGCGACGACATTCGAACTTCAGAATATGTTGGAACAACTCAGCGTGGAATTTTCCTGTCCCTTAATCAAAGAGTTCAGTCGATGAAGAGACGGTTTATTTAAGAGATTATCGTTTCTACCGTATGACACTAGATGATCAACAGCATTGCGTTACTGAAGACCTTGCCATTTTCTCAAGGAGATAAAGCCGAGCCGACCGTTGTGACCGAGCGGTTCTAGGCGCTTCAGTCGGGAATCGCGCTGCTGCTATGGTCGCAGGTTCGAATCCTGCCTCGGGCAGGGCTGTGTGTGCTGTCCTTAGGTTAGTTAGGTTTAAGTAGTTCTAAGTCTAGGGGACTGATGACCTCAGACGTTAAGTCCCATAGTGCTCAGAGCCATTTGAACCATTTTTGATAAAGCCGATTCTCTAGCTTTGACCCATTGATGTCAATGCTTGATTCCGTAGCCGCGAATTTCTCACTGCGTACCAAGAATTTCGAGTCCTGATTTTATGAAGTGTCTCAGCTATTACTGCTGGAGTGCATTTCAAGGCCAGAATCTATGCAAATTTCGGTCACTAACAGAGAAACAGAAGCTAGCACGTCACTAAGTCTCGAGTGCCAGCCAACGGAGAGACAAGTCACATTTTCAGTGGACGACACCCTCCGTGCCAATAAACCTGACACAATGACGCAGGCCGCATTTTCTGAGTCAAAAACCGAATGCTGTGACCTAGATCTGGGGTCACGGACTCCAGTTAGTGGAATGCCCATCGTTATACGAAAGTAATATCATAACAGAATTATGAACAAAAGTACCTGACACTATCACATTGATTTCTTCATTTCTCATTATTATTGGTAGCGTCTTTTTATTACTACTGCACTTATGTAAGTTACTTACCTGTATGTCTATCGCATCCATCAGTCTCATCCTTATTTCCTTCATCTCCACTTTCTTTCTTTTATTCCTAGAGCACCTTCTTTCCACATAACCTATCTGATCAAAAGCATCTGAACACTTCTGTGTTGGCAGTAGAAAAGCTGTAACAGCCGAAAGGTCGGTGGAGAGAGCTCAGTGAGTCCGAACGTGGACTAGTCACTGCTAGTCATACGAATAACAGATCCATCAGCGAGATTCAACCATTTTAGAGCTGCAAAATTCGACTGTTGGTGACGTGATTGTGAGATGGAAACGCGAACGACCAGTCACTGATAAATCAAGATCGGTCATACCTGATGTACTGACGGACAGGGCGTGAAATCAGCGGAAGGAATCACTCGTGAGTTTCAAAGTGCTTCCAGCAGTCCAAGTAGCACAATGACTGTGCTTAGGGACTAAAGAATGCTACAATGGTCGGGGGGGGGGGGGCTCATTAGCCACACATTTCTGTACTAAGTGTTAAGCGACGCTTGAGGTGGCGTAAAGAGCGATGTCACTCACTGGACGATGGATGACTGGAAACGAGCGATTTGGAGTGATGAATCACACCACTCCCTGTAGGACTGGGATAGAAGGTTACACTTATGACATACATTCCACACTGAAGTACGGAGGAAATGATGCTATACATTGAAGAGCCAAAGAAACTGGTGCACCTGCCTAATGTAGTGTTGGCCCCCGCGAACACGCAGAAGTGCCGCAGCACGACGTCGCATGGACTCGACTAATGTCTGAAGTAGTGATGGAGGGAACTGACACCATGAATCCTGCAGGGCTGTCGATAAATCCGTAAGAGTACAAGGGGGGCGAGATCGCTTCTGAACAGCACGTTGCAAGGCATCCAAGATGTGTTCAGTAGTGTTCACGTCTGGGAAGTTTGGTGGCCAGCGGAAGTGTTTAAACTCAGAAGAGTGTTCCTGGACCCACTCTGTAGCAATTCTGGACGTATGGAGTGACGCATTGTCCTGCCGGAATTACCCAATTCCGTCGTGAATGCACAATGGACGTGAATGGACGCAGGTGCTCAGACGGGATGCTTATGTACATGTCACCTGTCAGAATCGTATCTAGATGTATCAGGGATCCCATATCGTTCCAACTGTACACGCCCCACGCCATTACACAGCCAGTCCCCTGTTGACATGCAGGATTTATAGATTCACGAGGTTGTCTCCATACCCATACACGCCCATCCGCTCGATACAATTTGAAACGAGACTCGTCCGACCAGGCAACACGTTTCCAGTCATCAACAGTCCGATGTCGATGTTTACGGGCCCGGGCGAGGTGTAAAGCTTTGTGTCGTGCAGTCATCAAGGGTACACGAGTGGCCCTTCGACTCCGAAAGCCCATATCGATGATGTTTCGTTGAATGGTTCGCACGCTGACGCTTGTTGATGGCCCAACATTGAAATCTGGCGCAGTATGAGGAAGGGTTGCACTTCTGTCACGTTGAACGATTATCTATAGTTGTCGATGGTCCCGTTCTTATAGGATCTTTTTCCGGCTGCAGCGATGTCGGGGATTTGATATTTTACCGGATTCCTGATATGCACGGTATACTCGTGAAATGCTCGTACGTGAAAAATCCTCACTTCATCGCTACCATCGCTCGTGCTTAAACTATAACACCACGTTCAAACTCACTTAAATCTTGATAACCTGCCATTGTAGCAGCAGTAGCCGATCTAACAACTGCACCAGACACTTGTCTCATATAGGCGTTGCCAATCGCAGCACCGTATTCTACCTGTTTACATATCTCTGTATTGAATACTTATTCCTATACCAGTTTCCTTTGCGCTTCAGTATAATATAAGAATGCTTTTCGTGGTTAGCGTGTGGCCCCCTTATTGCTCTTAAGAAAACGCTAAATGCGGAATGTGAACAAAATTTACAGCATTGTGTATTGCGAACTGTAGAGGGACAGTTCGAAGGTGATGACTGTTTGCATCAATAGGACAATGCATCATTTCGTAAAGAAACATCTGTGAGGCAACGGTTTGTGGTCGATAACATTCCTGAAATGGACTGGACAGCACAGGGTCCCAACCTGAACCCAATGGGACACCTTTGGGATGAGCTGAACGTCGATTTCGCTCCACACCCCAGCGTCCAACATCACTACTTGTCCTAGTTTCGGTTCTTCAGGAAGCATGGGCTGCCATTCCTCCAAAGACGCTCAAACATTTCATTCAAAGTGTCGCCAGCAGAGTCCAAGGTGTCATAAAGGCGAAGCGTCGACACATCCCATATTAATGTTCATTAACAGGTGTTTGGATGCTTTTGATCAGGTAGTATAAATATTGTAAATAGTTAATTAATATAATATGGTTTGTGTTTCAGGGCTTTATGGCAAATTATTGACAAAATTTCAAAGAGTAAGATTCTAAATGTGGTGCAGTGGAACGCAGTAATAATGGTAACTGTAAAAAATGTCCGGCAGTCACTTCTAGGATGCAAGTCATTAGTGAAAGTAGCTACTGATAAACGAAAAAGAATAAAGAGAGGACTGATACCACACAGTGTAGACACTGCTGCTCTGGCTGTGAAATTACAGCCTTGTCTATGCCCACTCTACACTGACACCAGAGCGTTAATTGTCCAAATCTAGGGATATATCAAAGTATCATTCTTATCGCATAGTATTACAGGTGCACAATTCCCTTTCGTCTCTGACCACAATCGAAACCTACGGCCGAAAAATCATGCTAACAATTTGGAATTAAAGCGTGATTGTTTATGAATGCTCCGTATTGGTTTACTGCACCGCTCAAGTGGAAAAAAGGGCGACGGCCTTGCCGCAGTGCATACACCGGTTGCCCTCAGATCATCGTTGTTAAGCGCTGTCGGGCGTGGCCAGCAGTTGGATGGGTAACCGTCCGGGCCGCCATGCGCTGTTGCCATTTTTCGGGGTGAACTCGGCCTCGTGATGCCAATTCAGGAGTTACTCGACCGAATAGTAGCGGCTCTGGTCAAAGAAAACCATCATGACGACTGGGAGAGCAGTGTGCTGACCACGCGCCTCTCCTATCCGCATCCTCCGCTGATGATGACACGGCGGTCGGATGGTACCTATGGGCCACTTGTGGCCTGAAGACGGAGTGCTTTTTCACATGGGCAGAAGCTATGTATTCACTGCAGCAATGTTTATTGTAATAGCATAGTGCCAGTAAATGATCTAGTTGCACATTCACTATTCTAGAAAAATTCTAGGATGGAGAAAACTCCTGCTAACTGGACACTGCTCGTTAAATGGATCTATTTGAATACAGCGACGAGGTGCAGGAATGAGTGGATCACATTACGAATGTGATCCACCGCGACGACGAAAGCTTTCAGAACACCCAAGGACACAGTCCGTCCTATGATGGAGTGACGAGTGTCGTTCCACAACCAAGGGAGACAGCGACCCTGCGTCGATTCAGATGACGAGCAATTGCCGAGAAACTCGCGGGCCTTCCAGATAGCCCGAGCAAAATACCGCCACCAAATCACCTCCGGGAGCAAGAATAGATCGTATCGTGAGCTCGCCACTAAACTTCCAAAAGGTCTCCAGTAGTGTGGCAGAACATCAGGAAGATTTCTGAGTCAAGTGAGAAGTGCCAGTTTAGTGGCCACGTGACAGACCATTTGGACATAGCCCAGACAATATAGTAAGAGTTCGTTTATGTGACAATGAGCGCCGCATGGAGAATGCCGCCTTATCACTCTTCGTTCAACGATGGTTGACTGTGCAGCTTCCTTTCTTCGAGAGGTTGCTGCATTAGACGTTCATGCCACGTGGCACGGCACCATGTAACCAACTTACAAGATCTCTTGTCAACACAAGTGTATATTTGATACGATAACCTCACTACATGTATAAGAAAGACCTTGGGCAGATGACGACCACGTCCAGGCAACACCTCAGTCAACTACCTTTTAGAGACGGTTAAATAGCATGCATTTCTGTGGACACATCGCTAGTATGGATCTTTTTCGATCTTGAGAAGGCCTAAGATACTACTTAGAGTCATAATATCCTCGAATCACTGTATCAACAGGGCTTTTGTAAATATATTGCTATCATGTTCGTACTTCAGGTATCAAACGGGAGAAACCCTCACCTAAGATCCTGTTCCATCCTTTAACATTGCATAATGTACAACATAAGCAAGCGTATGCTGCTTTCCCTACCGGAGGACTGTTTAGCAATATTCTGTTGACAGTGCAGTATTGTATGAATTTTGACCGTATTGTTAACAGCAGTTGTTGCTTCGTTTTATTAACAGATTTTAGAGGTTAATGGTTGGGAACAAATTAATGTTCTAAAATCCCTGCTTTCGGAACTTGTGAATGACTCTGTTTCTATGGCTCTGTCAACAGAATCTTGTAGGTAGCGCCGTTGTCACGATATATATATATATATATATATATATATATATATATATATATATATATATATATATATATATTTCTGAGGTGGTGGTTCCTGCTGATTGAATATTGTGTGGCATTACGGATGGAGGGTGCCACGAACTTGTAAGTCATTTTCAGCCAGGTACTTTTTATCATATATATATATATATATATATATATATATATATATATATATATATATACTGAAGCGACAAAGAAACTAGTATAGGCATGCGTGTTCAAATATGATCAGAAGTATTCGGCCACCTGGCTGAAAATGACTTACAAGTTCGTGGCGCCCTCCATCCGTAATACTGGAATTCAATATCGTCTTGGCCCACCCGTAGCCTTGATGACAGCTTCCACTCTCGCAGGCATACGTTCAATCAGGTGCTGGGAGGTTTCGTGGGGAATGGCAGCCCATTCTTCACGGAGTGCTACACTGAGGAACGGTGTCGATGTCGGTCGGTGAGGCCTGGCACGAAGTCGGCGTTCCAAAACATCCCAAAGGTGTTCTATAGAATTCAAGTCAGGACTCTGTGCAGGCCAGTCCATTACAGGGATGTTATTGTCGTGCAACCTCTCCGCCAAATGCTCTGCTTTGTGAACAGGCGCTCGATTGCATTGAAAGATGCAATCGCATCCCCGAATTGCTCTTCAACAGTGGGTTGCAAGAAGGTGCTTAAAACATCAATGTAGACCTGTGCTGTGATAGTGCCACGCAAAACGACAAGGGGTGCAAGTCCCTCCATGCAAAACACGACCACACCATAACACCACCGCTTCCGAATTTTACTGTTAGCACTCCACGCGCTGGCAGATGACGTTCACCGGGCATTCACCATATCTACACCCTGCCATCGAATCGCCACATTGTGTACCGTGATTCGTCACTCCACACAACGTTTTTCCTCTGTTCAGTCGTCGAATGTTTATGGTCCTTACACCAGCAAGGTATCGTTTGACATTTACTAGCGTGATTTGTGGCTTATGAGCAGCCACTGGACCATGAAATCCATGTTTTCTCACCTCCCGCCTAACTGTCATAGTACTTGTAGTGGATCCTGATGCAGTTTGGAATGCCTGTGTGATGGTCTGGATAGATGTCTGCCTATTACACATTACGACCCTCTTCAACTGTCGGCGGTCTCTGTCAGTCAACAGACGACGTCGTGCCTATACGCTTTTGTACGCGTCCCTTCACGTTTCCCCTTCATTATCACATTGGAAACAGTGCACCTAGGGATGTCTAGGAGTGTGGAAATCTCGCGTACAGGCTATGACGCAAGTGACATCCAATCATCTGACCACGTTCGAAGTCTGTGTGTTCGGTGGAGTGCCCCATTCTGCTCTCTCGCGATGTCTAATGACTCCTGAGGTCGCTGATATGGAGTACCTGGCAGTAGGTGGCAGCACAATGCACCTAATATAAAAAAACGTACAATTTGGGGGGTGTCCGGATATCTTTGATAACATAGTGTATGTAAACAGGTAGAATACAGCGCTGCGGTCGGCAACGCCTATATAAGACAACACGTGTATGGCACAGGGTACTGCTGCTGCAATGACAGGTTATCAAGATTCAAGTGAGTCTGAACGTGGTGTTATACTCGGCGCACGAGTGATGGGACACAGCATCTCCAGGGTAGCGATGAAGTGGGAATTTTCCCATACGACCATTTCGCGAGTGTACCGTGAATATCAGGAATCCGATATAACATCAAATACACTACTGCGACCGGGAAAAGATCTAGCAAGAACGGGACCAACGACGACTGAAGAGAATCGTTCAACGTGACAGAAGTGCAATCCTTCCACAATTTGCTGCAGATTTCGATGCTGAGCCATCAACAAGGGTCAGCATGCGAAGCATTCAGCGAAACATCTTCGATATGGGCTTTGGAGCCGAAGGTCCACTCATATACCCTTGACGACTGCACGACATAAAGCTTTACGGCTCTCCTGGGCCCCGTCAACACCAACATTGCACTGTTGATGACTAGAAACATGTTGCTTGGTCGGACAAGTCTTGTTTCAAATTGTATCGAGCGAATTGACTTATACAGCTATGCCGCGCAGGATTAGCCGAGCGGTCTCAGGCGCTGCAGTCATGGACCGTGCGGCTGGTCAAGGCGGAGGTTCGAGTCCTCCCTCGGGCATGGGTGTGTGTATTTGTCCTTAGGATAATTTAGGTTAAGTAGTGTGTGAGCTTAGGGACTGATGACCTTAGCAGTTAAGTTCTATAAGATTTCACACACATTTGAACATTTGTACAGGTATGGAAACGACCTCATGAATCCATGGATGGTGGATGTCAGCAGGAGACTGTTCAAGCTGGGGAGGCTCTGTAATGGCATGGGGCGTGTCCAGTAATAGTGATATGGGACCCCTGATATGTCTAATCTGACAGGTGACACGTACATAAGCATTCTATCTGATCACCTGCATCCTTTCATATCCATTTTGCATTCCGACGGACTTGGAAAATTCCAGGAGGACAGTGCGACACCGCAGACGTAGGTCCTGGAACACTCTTCTGAGTTTAAACACTTTCGCTGGCCACCAAACTCCCCAGACATGAACATTATTGAACACATCTGGGATGCCTTGTCATCTGCTGTTCAGAAGAGATCTCGGCCCCCTCCCCGCGCCCCCTCGTACTCTTACGGATTTATGGACGGCCCTGCTGTATTCATGGTGTCAGTTCCTTCCAGTACTACTTCAGACACTAGTCGCGTTCATGCCACGTCGTGTTCTACATCTACATCTACATTTATACTCCGCAAGCCACCCAAGGGTGTGTGGCGGAGGGCACTTTACGTGCCACTGTCAATACCTCCCTTTCCTGTTCCAGTCGCGTATGGTTCGCGGGAAGAACGACTGTTTGAAAGCCTCCGTGCGCGCTCTAATCTCTCTAATTTTACATTCGTGATCTCCTCGGGAGGTCTAAGTAGGGGGAAGTAATATATTCAATACCTCATCCAGAAACGCACCCTCTCGAAACCTGGACAGCAAGCTACACCGCAATGCAGAGCGCCTCTCTTGCAGAGTCTGCCATTTGAGTTTGTTAAACATCTCCGTAACGCTATCGTGGTTACCAAATAACCCTGTGACGAAACGCGCCGCTCTGCTTTGGATCTTCTCTATCTCCTCCGTCAACCCGATCTGGTACGGATCTCACACTGATGAGCAATACTCAAGTATAGGTCGAACGAGTGTTTTGTAAGCCACCTCCTTTGTTGATGGACTACATTTTCTAAGAACTCTTCCAATGAATCTCAACCTGGTACCCGCCTTACCAACAATTAATTTTATATGATCATTCCACTTTAAATCGTTCCGGACGCGTACTCCCAGATATTTTACAGAAGTAACTGCTACCAGTGTTTGTTCCGCTAGCATATAATCATACAATAAAGGATCCTTCTTTCTATGTATTCGCAATACGTTACATTTGTCTATGTTAAGGGTCAGTTGCCACTCCCTGCACCAAGTGCCTATCCGCTGCAGATCTTCCTGCATTTCGCTACAATTTTCTAATGCTGCAACTTCTCTGTATACTATAGCATCATCCGCGAAAAGCCGCATGGAACTTCCCACACTATCTATTAGGTCATTTATATATATTGTGAAAAGCAATGGTCCCATAACACTCCCCTGTGGCACGCCAGAGGTTACTTTAACGTCTGTAGACGTCTCTCCATTGATAACAACATGCTGTGTTCTGTTTGCTAAAAACTCTTCAATCCAGCCACATAGCTGGTCTGATATTCCGTAGGCTCTTACTTTGTTTATCAGGCGACAGTGCGGAACTGTATCGAACGCCTTCCGGAAGTCAAGAAAAATAGCATCTACCTGGGAGCCTGTATCTAATATTTTCTGGGTCTCATGAACAAATAAAGCGAGTTGGGTCTCACACGATCGCTGTTTCCGGAATCCATGTTGATTCCTGCATAGTAGATTCTGGGTTTCCAAAAACGACATGATACTCGAGCAAAAAACATGTTCTAAAATTCTACAACAGATCGACGTCAGAGATATACATAGGTCTATAGTTTTGCGCATCTTCTCGACGACCCTTCTTGAAGACTGGGACTACCTGTGCTCTTTTCCAATAATTTGGAACCTTCCGTTCCTCTAGAGACTTGCGGTACACGGCTGATAGAAGGGGAGCAAGCTCTTTCGCGTACTCTGTGTAGAATCGAATTGGTATCCCGTCAGGTCCAGTGGACTTTCCTCTGTTGAGTGATTCCAGTTGCTTTTCTATTCCTTGGACACTTATTTCGATGTCAGCCATTTTTTCGTTTGTGCGAGGATTTAGAGAAGGAACTGCAGCGCGGTCTTCCTCTGTGAAACCGCTTTGGAAAAAGGTGTTCAGTATTTCAGCTTTACGCGTGTCATCCTCTGTTTCAATGCCATCATCATTCCGGAGTGTCTGGATATGCTGTTTCGAGCCACTTACTGATTTAACGTAGGACCAGAACTTCTTAGGATTTTCTGTCAAGTCGGTACATAGAATTTTACTTTCGAATTCACTGAACGCTTCACGCATAGCCCTCCTTACGCTAACTTTGACATCGTTTGGCTTCTGTTTGTCTGAGAGGTTTTGACTGCGTTTAAACTTGGAGTGAAGCTCTCTTTGCTTTCGCAGTAGTTTCCTAACTTTATTGTTGTACCACAGTGGGTTTTTCCCGTCCCTCACAGTTTTACTCGGCACGTACCTGTCTAAAACGCATTTTACGATTGCCTTGAACTTTTTCCATAAACACTCAACTTTGTCAGTGTCGGAACAGAAATTTTCGCTTTGCTCTGTTAGTTAGTCTGAAATCTGCCTTCTATTACTCTTGCTAAACAGATAAACCTTCCTCCCTTTTTTTATATTCCTATTAACTTCCATATTCAGGGATGCTGCAACGGCCTTATTATCACTGATTCCCTGTTCTGCACATGTTGTTGTTGTTGTTGTGGTCTTCAGTCCTGAGACTGGTTTGATGCAGCTCTCCATGCTACATACAGTAAAGCTGCATGCCCTCGGGAAAAATTACGGCTGTAGTTTCCCCTTGCTTTCAGCCGTTCGCAGTACCAGCACAGCAAGGCCGTTTTGGTTATTGTTACAAGGCCAGATCAGTCAATCATCCAGACTGTTGCCCTTGCAACTACTGAAAAGGCTGCTGCCCCTCTTCAGGAACCACACGTTTGTCTGGCCTCTCAACAGATACCCCTCCGTTGTGGTTGCACCTACGGTACGGCTATCTGTATCGCTGAGGCACGCAAGCCTCCCCACCAACGGCAAGGTCCATGGTTCATGGGAGTCGAAAAGTTCGGGTCTGTTTGTTATCAGTAGGTCCAAGGTGTTATCTCCACGAGTCGGTTCTCTGTTTAATTGCTCGAGATAATTTTCGGATAGTGCACTCAGTATAATGTCACTCGATGCTCTGTCCCTACCACACGTCCTAAACATCTGAGTGTCCCAGTCTATATCTGGTAAATTGAAATCTCCACCTAAGACTATAACATGCTGAGAAAATTTATGTGAAATGTATTCCAAATTTTCTCTCAGTTGTTCTGCCACTAATGCTGCTGAGTCGGGAGGTCGGTAAAATGAGCCAATTATTAACCTAGCTCGGTTGTTGAGTGTAACCTTCACCCATAATAATTCACAGGAACTATCCACTTCTACTTCGCTACAGGATAAACTACTACTAACAGCGACGAACACTCCACCACCGGTTTCATGCAATCTATCCTTTCTAAACACCGTCTGTACCTTTGTAAAAATTTCGGCAGAATTTATCTCTGCTTCAGCCAGGTTTCTGTACCTATAACGATTTCAGCTTCGGTGCTTTCTATCAGCGCTTGAAGTTCCGGTACTTTACCAACGCAGCTTCGACAGTTTACAATTACAATACCGGTTGCTGCTTGGTCCCCGCATGTCCTGACTTTGCCCCGCATCCGTTGAGGCTGTTGCCCTTTCTGTACTTGCCCAAGGCCATCTAACCTAAAAATCCGCCCAGCCCACGCCACACAACCCCTGCTACCCGTGTAGCCGCTTGTTGCGTGTAGTGGACTCCTGACCTATCCAGCGGAACTCGAACCCCGCGCAAGTCGAGGAATCTGTAGCCCACACGGTCGCAGAACCGTCTCAGCCTGATTCAGACCCTCCACTCGGCTCTGTACCAAAGGTCCGCAGTCAGTCCTGTCGACGATGCTGCAGATGGTGAGCTCTGCTTTCATCCCGCTAGCGAGACTGGCAGTCTTCACCAAATCAGATAGCCGCCGGAAGCCAGAGAGGATTTCCTCCGATCCATGGCGACACACATCATTGGTGCCGACATGAGCGACCACCTGCAGATGCGTGCACCCTGTACTCTTCATGGCATCCGGGAGGACCCTTTCCACATCTGGAATGACTCCCCCTGGTATGCACACGGAGAGCACATTGGTTTTCTTCCCCTCTCTTGCTGCCATATCCCTAAGGGGCCCCATTACGCGCCTGACGTTGGAGCTCCCAACTACCAGTAAGCCCACCCTCTGCGACCGCCCGGATCTTGCAGACTGAGGGGCAACCTCTGGAACAGGACAAGCAGCCATGTCAGGCCGAAGATCAGTATCAGCCTGAGACAGAGCCTGAAACCGGTTCGTCAGACAAACTGGAGAGGCCTTCCGTTCAGCCCTCCGGAATGTCTTTGGCCCCCTGCCACACCTTGAGACGACCTCCCACTCTACCACAGGTGAGGGATCAGCCTCAATGCAGGCAGTATCCCGGGCAACCACAGTCGTAGTCCGATCGGGGGATGCGTGAGACGAGCTGGCCGTCCCCGACAAACCCCCATCCGGACCCTCACAATGATGCCCATTGGCAACAGCCTCAAGCTGTGTGACCGAAGCCAACACTGCCTGAAGCTGGGAGCGAAGGGATGCCAACTCAGCCTGCATCCGAACACAGCAGTTGCAGTCCCTATCGATGCTAAAAACTGTTGTGCAAAGAACGTCTGAACTAATTTACAGAGAGCCCAAACAAATCGACACAAAATTTAAACGGTTATTAAAATACAATATTGCCTAGTAAATGCAGTAATGCTGCTACTTGCGCACTGCTGACACACTGCTCGGCGGCGGAAGGAGACTACGCGATTTTACACTATTCAGGTACTACAACGCGATGCTACAACTCTCAAATACTATAATACGCCCGAAGTTTATGAATTAAACAATGCAAGTACCAAAAACACGCAAAGAAATTAAGAATTAAACTATGTAACAAATGAGTGAGCTAGGAGTATACGACTTGCTGCTGCAGCTGCTTATCCAACGGCGGCAGGGAGCACTCTGCGTGCTCGCGGGGACCCTACACGATATTAGGCAGGTGTACCAGTTTCTTTGGATCTTCAGTGTGTGTCACTGGTTTTTATACATCGTAGCAAGCCTAGACGATAGTTCTACTGTTCTCACTTCTTGAGGAGATTGACAAGCTTCTATAACTTTTAAATTTTATTGGATCAGTTTCAGTAAAACGCTTTAATAACAAGTGCTTATCTTCAGAAGACATACCCGTGAATGTGTGAGACGATAATACATAATATAATTGCAGAACACACTCAGTGATAAACTATTCTTTACATCGAAAAATAGTACTGCTGTTTCCGTATCTTCTTATAATTTTTGTACTGAGAAATTGTTCTACAGAGAAATATTCTCAGCCGAACAAGACAGTCAAATATCACCAGTTACATTTAACTCTGAACTTTAGTACAATGTTCTGAGTAACGACACTTGCTCACGGCTGGATACGAACTACGATGGGCTGCTATCAGAGTGGGCGAGGAGCGCTGCCCTCTTACGTAAGTAGACTTCCAGCAGCGGCGGAGTACGGAAGTTATTGTGGCTGTGTCCTTCACGACGTCTCTCATTCGTGGCTGCGTCTTGCAGCGACTGTCTTCAGCGTGTGATTACATCGTGAGGTACCAGCTTTACCATGGGACCTCACTCCTCGGACGACATTACGCTGGTAATACATGTATACGTTACATAACAGTTTCTACTTGTTTAAACAATTTGCTTGTTGACGAACATGAAATGTTCATCCAGCGGGTATTTTGTACCGTAGGCGAGAAGTGTACATGAGCTAGGGGGCACAATGGTTAGATACAGCACTCGCATTCAGGAGGACAGCAGTTCAAATACCGATCCAGTCACTGATATTAAAAGTTTTCCGCCGATTCGCTACAGAGTTTAAAGCAAATGCCGGTGTTGTCACTCGAGAAGGACACATCCAGTTTCATTCCTTAGGCTTCCTTTACCTGAAGCTTAGGTTCTGTCTGTAACGACATCGCTGTCGACGGGACGCCAAATTCTTATTTTACTTCCTTTCTTTCTTTAATGAGAAATGTTTTTGGTGTGCTCAACCGTCCCTCAGTCACAGAAAAAATGCAAGACTACATTTCACTATTATTTTGTTCAACTGGATAAAAATATAATTTGAATGCACGAGAAATGTATTATTAACACTTTTATGCTGTATGATTAACAAAGGATGAACAAAAGAAGAACAGAAAATCTCATTCTGGAAACATCCCCTAGGCTGTGGCTAAGCCATGTCTCCGCTATATCCTTTCTTTCAGGAGTGCTAGTTCTGCAAGGTTCGCAGGAGAGCTTCTGTAAAGTTTGGAAGGTAGGAGACGAGGTACTGGCAGAAGTAAAGCTGTGAGTACCGGGCGTGAGTCGCGCTTCGGTAGCTCAGATGGACGTCCGCCCCTCGTGGTCTCGCGGTAGCGTTCTCGCTTCCCGAGCATGGGGTCCCGGGTTCGATTCCCGGCGGGGTCAGGGATTTTTCCTGCCTCGAGATGACTGGGTGTTGTTGTGTCGTCTTCATCATCATCATTCCTCCCCATTACGGTCGGAGGAAGGCAACGGCAAACCACCTCCATTAGGACCTTGCCTAATATGGCGGTGCGGGTCTCCCGCATCGTTCCCCTACGCTCTGTAAAGAAGCATGGGATTTCATTTCCATTAAAAAAAAAAAGCCGGCACGGTAGCTCAGCGTGTTCGGTCAGAGGTTTAGCTCTGTAATAAACAACTGAGTTAATGGATCATAGACGAACTGAAACGGATGTCTTGCGACGTCCGCCCCGAGCAAAATGCAACGAACGAATACGAACAAAGATGAGAGCACTTGCCCGCGAAAGGCAAAGGTCCTGAGTTCGAGTCTCGGTCTGGCACACAGTTTTAATCTGCCAGGAAGTTTCATATCAGCGCACACTCCGCTGCACAGTGAAAATCTCATTCTAGAAAATTAATAATTTGTCAAAATTACGGGAAAATTAAGAAACACCAATAACACTGACTCATTCTTGGCTACAAAGCGAAAGTTGATAGGTCACATTCCCGCGAATTTTGTTTATTTATTTATTTTTTACGCCTCGAATAACAGTTAAGATCAAAAATGAAGAACCAGATTTTGCCGCGAATACTCTGAAGTTACTGTACAGTTATTTTAGAAGTTGTATGCTTATGAGGAATGCGTTCTGTTTTATTTTCAGTCTGAAAAAGAGACGGCTCATGTGATAGTCCAAACGGCCGTAGTCATATATCTCCCAAGTAATTCCAAAGCAAAAAGTTGCTTTTCAGAAATTACTTTTTACTCTACAAAGCCGAACATATGCAACTGAGTGATCTTAATGTTCGTCTAAAGAAGTATGGTCCAAGATGTCTCTTTACTTAGAATTTTCCAGATCTGGGTTTTAATTTACTAGGTAACACTATCTAACCTAAGCGACAATGTCATAAGTCTAAATTTACAAGTAGTGTTTTGGTGCATCTGCGTTGTGTTATGGCGCCCCTTCAAACTGAAATGTTTGTCTTCTTTACCTTAAGCAACTGAGAATTTTTGTTGTAAATACTCATGGATGCGACCTCAACTTCCATTATCCTACAGCGCACTTTTGTATACATAATTAGACAACTGCACCCTAACAAATTCCTGAAAATTATTAGTAGTGGATTTTTAATTTTTTTATATAAAAAATCAGTGGCTGAACTACATACGTTTCAGTTTTGTCATCATAATAATGTATCTCGTGGTAATTTAGTGGTTACCTTTCCGGCCCAATGTTGGATTACGAAATTGTGTAGTGTTTCTGTTTTTTGTCGGGTCAACGTTGAGTGGCAAGTTGTGTAGTGACACTCCTGTAGTTTCAGTTAACAAGAAAGATAAGCAATTACCTACTACACGTCAGAGTCACCTCGCCTAGGCTATAGATTTGATGTTATTGATTTCCGTTACTACATTACATGTGTTCTTCCTGGCTCGGAGTCAATCCGCCCTGGAGGAAAACGTGAGTCGATGTCAGCTGTTCTGGAGCTGGTCAGCCAAGTTGGAAGGTGTGGCTGGTCGCAGTGCGCAATTCGCAGAGATCGTCAGCATATTAGGGACCTTTCGAAGTCTGCAGGTGCCTCCAAGGACCGTTAGTTGGCGAAGACCGTTCGCAGACATCTCATACAACTATGCAGATTAGCGATGAACGATACTGGACGGATAATACGTTTAAAATAACTTATTGTATGTGCAGCCTTTTTAAATTTTTCTGTCTTCCCTCTTAAGTGCCTTTTTGAGCGCCAGGTTGCGTTTGTTTTGTGCCCTTATTCAGACTTTACATGTTGTTCTACCAACAGGGGAAACTATTACTGCTCGTTCATTCTTCTTACCTACTTCCAGTTTACAGGTGATTCGCTTCCGCCTCCATACTTCGTTGGTCTTTTCACAAAAAGAGCAGTTGTAAGGGGACAAAGAATAGAGAAAACTGGCCTTGGCTTCAGTATGTCAGGTATCGAAAAAGTAACTTGACGGGCGATGATTTTATGGTTGCCATGTTGAAGGCAGCTACAATACTTCCTGCTTAATTGTAAGCAATTGCAAGAGTATGAGGAATGTAGCAGATGTTTTGCAAATTGGGTCCAGAAAGTTTTGGAGTACGCCACGTACCCAGCGATGAGCGTTGGTGCACGATGATATATATATTTTTTTATCCAAGGTCAAAGAATATGTAGCGATCGTCTGCTGGCTGCCTTTCTTATAGTAGGTCTGCGTGATAAAGAAGGCATTGCAACATGCAGGACATAAAGAGATATTTTAGAAGGCAGTACCTTGCCAGTCTCTTCTCTCTGGACTTAGCTGTTGCCTTCTCCTTTAGGTATTCTTTTTATTGTTGGACGAGACGGAAGTTTAAGCACTGTATCGCAGCGAACCATTACAGGAGTACTGGCTGATTTTGAGCGTTGTTGATCCATCTTCTTTATTGCCGAGAAGGGTAGCACATGGTTCTTTCATGGCCTAAGGAGTAACACTGCTAAAATAACGTGCTGTTCAGGACGCAAAACTGTTACTGATGTAAAGGTGCAAAAAATTTAATGTATTGAACTTTTTTGAATTTGTACCCAGATTTTGGCACCACCACAATTTCTGTGCGTTAGGGGACTGTCTGTTTCTTCTATACAGAAGCCCAACCACGTATTTATCAACATTCATTACATTACAAAATTTTGTACATATCTGTACGTTCAGAGACCGTGAATAGTTACAATTGAAAGAAAATAGCCCTCAGTCACTATTTTTAACGAATTAACCGGGTTGGCCGGCCGGGGTGGCCGAGCGGTTCTAGGCGCTACAGTCTGGAACCGCGCGCCCGCTACGGCCGCAGGTTCGAATCCTGCCTCGGGCATGGATGTGTGTGATGTCCTTAGGTTAGTTAGGTTTAAGTAGTTCTAAGTTCTAGGGGACTGATGACCTCAGAAGTTAAGTCCCATAGTGCTCAGAGCCATTTGAACCATTTTTTAACCGGGTTAAATTCTGAGGAAGACATTCCTAGCAGTGTTGAAACCCTGTTAATTCGTTAAAAATACTGACCGAGGGCTGTTTTCTTTCAATTGTTCATTACATTACTTTATGAACCTACAATGAGGTTGCTCCACTCAGCACTAGATAGCAGTAAAATAAAATATTAGCGCCAAAAGGTCTCAAAATAACAATGACACATGGTAGTAAATATCTACGTGTTATTCTCGAAATTTAAAAATAATAGTGCAGTGTCATTGCACTACCCCAAACTTGCAACAGCAACACGCCACTTGCAGTTCATCATCAAGATGCTGGAGAAGTAACAAGTATACTGTGGTTTGAGGTGTTTCCCCATTTCCATCATTCAAGGTACATTTATAGTTCACCAACACTTCTCTTGAAGGACAACTCTGTAGATGAATGATTGGTTAAGATACCTGGATTGACAAGTAGACCTCTTGGCTAATGGGTCTACAAACAAGGTTCCTTCAGACAATGCATATCCGTAAGAGCCTTAGACACTGATCTTGGGAAGCTGAAAGATGGCATTTGCACCTGTTTGGTTAAGTC
Organism: Schistocerca piceifrons; assembly: GCF_021461385.2. Lineage (NCBI taxonomy): Eukaryota > Metazoa > Arthropoda > Insecta > Orthoptera > Acrididae > Schistocerca > Schistocerca piceifrons. The sequence goes on from NC_060139.1 coordinate 345,487,879, forward strand.
CTCATGTGATCCCATTTTGGTTGTGAATTCCAGGCGTATGGATCAACAAGAGCTACACATTCAAAAATAATCAACACACTGTCCGCTGTAAGCGGATCAGGCAGATCAGAGGACCTGCAAGACAATGACGCCCATATGATAGTTTTACAACCTAGACCTGCGGTATGGAGTGTTTTTATATTTTGGAACAAGAATGGCGACTTTTAAGTAGCCATGAAAAATTTCCAGTTCCTGCGAAATACCAATTTTTAAATTATTTTATTGAAGGAAAAACACCTGACTATATTATTTTCCTTCTCCTGAGAGCTGGCGATTGGGGTGTGCCCGGTACCGCCCCCCCCCCCCCCCCCCCTCGCCACCAGATATGGGCGCCCTTGCTACAAGATAAGGTTCCTATTGCCTGCATCTGTACATAGCGACCCTCCGTTGTGCGACAGGCATACAGTCTCTTATCTAATTCACACTCACTTGTATTTCATACGGTTTGTGACCCACAAACCGTAATGACTTTGACCGACAGCTCATAAACAAAACCAATGGGATATGCGCAAACCGAGAGCTGGTGATGTGCGCTGCGTTTCAGTATCCCCGCAGGGATTGAGCAGTCTAGCACCATAGACACTAAAGAACCCCAGGTAATTCTACTACTTCTGTATTACAAAAAGGGTAGATCTGTTTATTACACGATTAAATTATAGTTTCATAAAATCTGCTGACAATATCAGGATTGTATGCCGATATAGATGATGGGTCCAAGCAAGGGAACAACTTTATTTTCTATTTGGTTTGCCTTGATCATGTCCTCAACGGAAGGAAGGAAGGTTAATCTTTAACGTCCGGTGGACAAGCTAGGAATGAGGAAGGATGGATAACGAAACTGGCTGAATCCTTCTCAAAGGAAGTATCATGTCCTCAATACTCGCTTACTGAAAGAATTCAGTGTCTGTTTGAGAAAGCACTGCTGGAACAGATGAGACATGTTGGAGGTAAAAAAATGTTCCTTACATGATCCTATTGCCCAAGTACTCCTCCAGCCATCCAGCGCATGTGTCCACTGGAGAAATCAGTCCAGTCCATCCAGGACACCTGGCTCCATATACAACATACTGAAGTGTTATTTTAATACGTAACAGAACATGAGGGACTTTGGCGCAATGGACTGGTAGTTTCAACAGTGAAGCGGGGTTTCCTACTACCTATTTCAGAAGAGCAGGAAAATTCCTTACATCCCATGTTCTGACTGCTGTAGGATTGATTGATGTCGTCGTTCGGGCTAGGGGCACATGAGAGCGTGGTCATTACTGCTTGACGCGCAGGATCATGTGTCATTTGGAGGACAATTTAATGTCAATAAGTTGCAGTGGCATACCTGCTTCCAGCCTCTAAAACAAAAACGAAGTTCTCGTGAGTCGCTCCTGGACTGAAGGTCGCCCTCTGATGAACAGATTCCTTCTTCAACGGGAAAGCCCACCAGTACGCATAGCTTGTAGTGCATATGCCAATATGTACATCTACTACTGGAAGACCACACAATGTTTTCTTATGAAGGGTAGTCCACAGCCTGGCTAGGGTCTTGAATTCTGTTATTGATGATGGAACTAAAGCCGTCAAGTGTCTTATCGAGTTATATACGACTCACCATCCCCTACCTACAATCTTAGGAAGGAATACATAGTTCAGTACTCTGACTGGCTGTAACGATTCTCCTCATATTTCATCACCTTTTTCTACTTGTGTACCATTTATTATCATTCTTTTATTACTGTTCTTCTCTCTGTATTTTCTGATCCTATTTAGAGTATTGTGTAATTTGTATCTTGTTATCCAATAATTCCTAGTATGTGGGCGATAATAAGCAGGCTGTCACTGAACCTAATCAAAAATTCCAAATGTACAGGGTGTCCCAGAAGGAATTGTCAATATTCAGGGATATGACAGGAACGATCATTCGAAGCAAAAAGACTAGTAAGTAGGGGCTGTAAAATGCATGCCTCAAGAGCTATGAGCAGTTCTTCATCTTCGATTTTGTGAAATAAATCACTTCTACTGCAAGCTCCTTGCTTTCGATATTTTTAGAGGTGGTGGTATGGATCAAATCATGGAAAAATGTACCGTTAACATTGCACCAAAGAGCATATCACAAGAGCCATTAGCATTTGCTCATCTCCGCTACTGCGAAACATTTCTTCTACTTAACGGGTGCTCATAACTCTTTAGATATTCATTTTAGAGTCCATTTTTACTAAACCTTTTTGCTTCGAATGATCGTCCCTGTCATATCGCTGGATATGAGACACCCTGTATATACAGGGTGTTACAAAAAGGTACGGCCAAACTTTCAGGAAACATTCCTCACACACAAATAAAGAAAAGATGTTATGTGGACATGTGTCCGGAAACGCTTAATTTCAATGTTAGAGTTCATTTTAGTTTCGTCAGTATGTACTGTACTTCCTCGATTCACCGCCAGTTGGCCCAATTGAAGGAAGGTAATGTTGACTTCGGTGCTTGTGTTGACATGCGACTCATTGCTCTACAGTACTAGCATCAAGCACATCAGTACGTAGCATCAACAGGTTAGTGATCATCACGAACGTGGTTTTGCAGTCAGTGCAATGTTTACAAATGCGGAGTTGGCAGATGCCCATTTGATATATGGATTAGCACGAGGCAATAGCCGTGGCGCGGTACGTTTGTATCGAGACAGATTTCCAGAACGAAGGTGTCCCGACAGGAAGACTTTCGAAGCAATTGATCGGCGTCTTAGGGAGCACGGAACATTCCAGCCTATGACTCGCGACTGGGGAAGACCTAGAACGACGAGGACACCTGCAATGGACGAGGCAATTCTTCGTGCAGTTGACGATAACCCTAATGTCAGCGAAGTTGCTGCTGTACAAGGTAACGTTGACCACGTCACTGTATGGAGAGTGCTACCGGAGAACCAGTTGTTTCCGTACCATGTACAGCGTGTGCAGGCACTATCAGCAGCTGATTGGCCTCCACGGGTACACTTTTGCGAATGGTTCATCCAACAATGTGTCAATCCTCATTTCAGTGAAAATGTTCTCTTTACGAATGAGGCTTCATGCCAACGTGATCAAATTGTAAATTTTCACAATCAACATGTGTGGGCTGACGAGAATCCGTACGCAGTTGTTCAATCACGTCATCGACATAGATTTTCTGTGAACGTTTGGGCAGGCATTGTTGGTGATGTCTTGATTGGGCCCCATGTTCTTCCACCTACGCTCAATGGAGCACGTTACCATGATTTCATACGGGATACTCTACCTGTGCTGCTAGAACATGTGCCTTTACAAGTACGACACAACATGTGGTTCATGCACGATGAAGCTCCTGCACATTTCAGTCGAAGTGTTCGTACGCTTCTCAACAACAGATTCGGTGACCGAGGGATTAGTATAGGTGGACTAATTCCGTGGCCTCCACGCTCTCCTGACCTCAACCCTCTTGACTTTCATTTATGGGGGCATTTGAAAGCTTTTGTCTACGCAACCCCGGTACCGAATGTAGAGACTCTTCTTGCTCGTATTGTGGACGGCTGTGATACAATACGCCATTCTCCAGGGCTGCATCAGCGCATCAGGGATTCCATGCGACGGAGGGTGGATGCATTATCCTCGCTAACGGAGGACATTTTGAACATTTCCTGTAACAAAGTGTTTGAAGTCACGCTGGTACGTTCTGTTGCTGTGTGTTTCCATTCCATGATTAATGTGATCTGAAGAGAAGTAATAAAATGAGCTCTAACATGGAAAGTAAGCGTTTCCGGACACATGTCCACATAACATATTTTCTTTCTTTGTGTGTGAGGAATGTTTCTGAAAGTTTGGCCGCACCTTTTTGTAACACCCTGTATACATACTATATGCGGAGCGGTCACTAAGTCTGAAAAGATTTTAAGGATGTTGCAGTGTAGTTTGTGCTGAGAAATAATTGTTACGAAAATATTCGATGCGTCGGGCCATTTCCGGGTTAATTAGCATTTAAGTCAGCCAATTAGGACGTTTCGCGCGAAAATTCAAGCGGCGCGCCAGGGACGGCGTCGCCAAACGTGTTCTCCGATTGTGTGTGAATTCCTAAGGGACCAAACTGCTGAGGTCATCGGTCCCTAGACTTACACACTACTTAAATTAACTTATGCTAAAAACAACACACACACCCATGCCCGAGGGAGGACTAGAACCTCCGACGGGAGGGGTTGCACAGTCCGTGACATGACGCCTCAAACCACGGGGCCACTCGGCGCGGCTGTTCTCCGATAGGTTTCCTAAAACCGAATTAGCCGCGACAGCAGCTAGAACACCTACTTGGGGATCATCAATTGTTGCAGGTCGTGGTTGACGTTTCACATGTGGCTGAACACTTCCTGTTTCCTTAAATAACGTAATGTAACCGAGCAGCATACATAGCACACGCCCGTTGGGCATTTTGATCACAATAGCTATACATCAACACGATATCGACCTTTTCCGCAATTGGTAAATGGTCCATTTTAACCCGGGTAATGTATCACGAAGCAAATACCGGCCGCACTGGCGGAATGCTACGTGATACCACGTACTTATACGTTTGTCACTATTACAGCGCCATCTGTCACAAAGCGAAAAAAGAGATCCAACTAAAACGTTCATATTTCTTTAGGTACTACACGAATATGTAATAAAAAGTCCGGCCGAAGTGGCCGAGCGGTTAAAGGCGCTACAGTTTGGAACCGCACGACCGCTACGGTCGCAGGTTCGAATCCTGCCTCGGGCATGGATGTGTGTGATGTCCTTAGGTTAGTTAGGTTTAAGTAGTTCTAAGTTCTAGGGGACTTATGACCACAGCAGTTGAGTCCCATAGTGCTTAGAGCCCTTTTTTGTAATAAAAAATGGGGGTTCCTAAAAAAACGCAGTTGATATCCGTTTTGACCCAAGGCAGCGCCATCTAGCGGGCCAACCATAGCGCCATCTGGTTTCCCCCTTCAAGCTAGACGATTTTCGTTCTTTGTAGTTTTTTCGTTAGATGCTTATTTAGTGAGATATTTGACCCGGTCACTGTCAATGGACCACCCTGTATACGCTGTAATGTTTGTGAGGATTAGTTACCTTCGAGATCGGATATCGTGAGTTGATGTTAGTCAAGAATGCCTTTAAGGTGACAAAGACGCCATTATGAACACGTCACTGAGTTCGAACGAGATCGTGTAATAGGGCTACGAGAAGCTAGATGTTCCTTTTGCGATATTGCACAAAGACTTGGCAGGAATGTCGCCACTGTACATGACTTCTGGCAGCGGTGGTCAAGAGAATGTACGGTCGCAAGAAGGCCGGGCTACGGACGGCCGTGTGGCACTATCGAGAGGGAAGACCGTCATGTTCAGCGTATGGCTCTGGCGCATCGTACTGCATCTGGAGCAGTATTTTGAGCAGCTGTTAGCACCACGATGACACAACGAAATAACACAGATCTGTTATTTCAGGGATGTCTCCGAACCAGACGTCATGTAGGAGACATGCCACTGACCCCAAACCACCGCCATTTGTGGATTAAGTGGTGTCAAGTGAGAGCTCTTGGGGGGGGGGGGAGGGGGGGGGAAGTCTGTTGTGTTTTCTGATGAAAGGTGGTTCTACCTCAGTGCCAGTGATGGCCACATGTTGATTAGGAGGAGGCCAGGTAAGGGCCTGCAACCAACCTACCTACATGCTAGACACACTGGATCTACATGTGGAGCTATGATCCGGGGTGCGATTTCGTAAGACAGCAGGGGAACTCTCGTGGTTACAGCACACATCCTGACTGCCAATCTATACGTCAGTCTGTTGATTCGATCTGTTGTGCTGCCGTTCATGACCAGCAATCATGGGGGTGTTGTCCAACAGGATAACGCTCGCCCACATACCTCTGCTATAACCCAACATGCTGTACAGACATATTGCGTTGGCCTGTTCGATCATCACATCGATCCGCAATCGAAAAGATACGGTACTTCATCGCACGACAACTCCAGCATCACCCACAAACGGCATTAACCGTCCCTGTATTGACCAAATGCAACAGGCATGCAACTCCATCCCACAAACTCACATGAGGTAGCTGTACAACACAAACTATGCACATCTGCATTCTTGCATTCAACATTTGCACTTGCTTACTGCGCGCTTACAGTAACCTGTCATCTTGCAATGTTAATCACGCTAATAGTTTAGCTAGATAAATGTATTACCGAAATTTCATTACTCTATATTAATTGTTTTTTGGTGTTGCGATTTTTCCGTCATTGTGTATACGTCGGACTAATTTCAGTTTCCTACCCTCTGTCAACGTGTCAAGTACGGTTTGACAACCAACTATCATCACCACTCAGTATTCTAAATTCAACGAGACAAGGAAATCCGTTGACGCCAATACTATTCAACATGGCCTTGAAAAGTAAGTCGTGTCACTGATCAAATCAGAGAGATGGAGATGGTGGGAGCAGACAGAATCCTGGTATTTGCGAACAATGTTTGATTCCTAGTGACACCCTGGAACAAGTACGCGGCGATACTTCCCAATTTCTCCACAATGCGAAGAAAATGGAGTTGGCGGTGAATCAGGATAAAATAAATGTCTCGTTGCATGACGCCATTAAGCTGTCGGTACTTCCATCCATTGTTGTCGACAAGAATACCATTGAATGACTTAAGGGGGGTAGGACGTCAAACGGGCAGACTTGTAGCAGGAGAGGCACCACAGGACATTTCAATTTCCACTGTCTATACTTTTACAAATAAATTCATAAAACTTTGTCGGCATGACCAGGAAGGATTCAGAATTCACACTCATAGGAGTGGAAGTTCGAAAACACAACGAAATGATTTTTTTTACACGAGAAATTTCATCACTTTTTTCACTTACTAATGGCAGTATTTGTTGCTATAGGTGCACTTTTCTTCATAAGTAAGAGAGATTCTTCGATGAATTTTGCACAGCATACAAACCATACTTAAAGGTGTATGAAACTCTAGAATTTTCCAAATCTATTAAAACCTGTGGTAAAAATTGAGGTAATTAACAAAAAAATGTGTGTTTTTTCTTAACATGAAGTTTAAAATATAACAGTTCATTCGTTTTTTCATAAATTAAATAAATTCTAGAGTTTCATACACCTGTGAGTATGGTATGTATGCTGTGCAAAATTCATCGAAGAATCTCTCTATCTTATGAAGTAAAGTGTACCTATAGCAACAAATGCAGCCATTAGTAAGTGAAAAAGTGATGAAATTTCGCACGTCAAAAAAAATTATTTTGTTATGTTTTCGAACTTCCACTGCAATGAGTGTGATCCTGAATCCTTCCTGTGTTGCTGACAAAGTTTTATGAATATATTTGTAAAATTATAGTCACTGGAAATTAAAATGTCCTGTGATGCCTCTCCTGCTCCAAGTCGGCCCGTTTGACGTCCTACCCCCCTTAAGGAATTCAAGTAACTGATTTCCATACTGACTAATAAAAGTGAAGTGGCAACAGAAGCGTGTCAACGAATAATAAACGCTAGTCCTATGTTCTTTAGTCTAAACAATTTATTCAAGTCACGACTGATATCACAGAAGAATAAGCTCCAGCTCTACGTGACGCTATTACGGACACTAATTTTGTATGTTTGTGAAACCTGGGCAGCTTCTTCGACAACTGAAGAAGGAATCTATGCCTTCGAGAGGAAAGTACTTTCTTCGACAACTGAAGAAGGAATCTATGCCTTCGAGAGGAAAGTACTTCGAAAGACCTACAGACTCGTCTATAATATCTTGGAAGGTACATGGGAACGATTAACGAAAGAAAACCTGTACGAGCGGTTTGGAAACCCACACATAGGCCGAATATTAGGGCTTCAGTGTTTTGGCCACGTCATTGGAACTGATAGATCCGTCCCATACCGTGTCCTCCATCCTCAACCTGGTGCAAAACGCCCGAGCGGGCGTCCAAGGATGCGATAGAAGTTTTAAGTACTAACAATCCCTTAAGAAGTGGTGCCGATAGCGGTAGAAAATGAATCTAGAAGTCGCCAACGACAGACTACCATCTGCAGTAGATATCTCCTCTATTGCACCGACTGACCTCATTTTTATTGTGCTTTTTGTAATGTGTTATAATTTTTTACACAGTACTGTTCTTTCTGCTCTTGTGGTGTAAGTATTTCTATTATTTTTCTACTGTAGGCCTAAAATGCCCGTCAATGCAAAAAACTGATGGTGATTATGAAAACTGTTTAACACGAATGTGCTGTTTGATACAGATGAATTATGTGCTACACTCTTCACCGGTTAACATGATTGCATAAATAGATAAATAAATAGAGAGTTGTTTACTGATCGTGAACCTATTTGTGCGTGTGCTTGCCTGCAACAGGAAATGGAGTTCCTGACACGCATGATGGACGAAATATTAAACACTTCAGTGGAAACACGGCGTCGCCACTCATCCGCGCGTTGGTGGGTGAGCATCACGACTGTTTAAGCATTGGTCTGAAATTTAAGTCTTATCCATCTTACAGTTCGTTCCGTGAAATTTGGCGAGAACTGCTGGATGCCGCCAGTGCTGTGCAGCGCTCTGCTTAATCGATGACTTTCTGTGTTCTTATCGAGTGAAGACAATCGAACTAATATCAATAAGGCGAGCTTCTACGACGTTCAAGTGCACCATGCATGGACTGGCTGGGTCTCAGTGTATTTTTGGAAGTATTCACCTAACGATGGTCAAAAGTCTCTGCGCCGGAACATTATGGCAGCAAGTTAACCGCATGCGGCAGTTCTTCCGTAATTTCATGAAATATTTATTTGTGTGACATGTTCGTAACAGCCGTTTCCGTTATCTCAAGTATACTGCTGGCCATAAAAATTACATCATCATAAGGACAGCATGCAACAAACGTCATATTGACAGGAGAGTTGCTGTATATGCAAATGATAGCATTTTAGCACAACTGCGCAATACTGATAGCAGTAACACTATCTACATTCTCCATGCAAGGAAAGTTTATGCAGCGGGTTTGTCATTTGTAAATTGCATTCAGTGTTAGTTGTTTGCGATTGGGAAACGAATGTAGGCAGACTGCATTCGTCATCTTGATACGGGCTCAGTGGGGAACCACTGAGTACGTAATACGATCACATTTGTTTCCCATAGCCGGTAATTTGGACATCGGCAGCTGCATTTCTGACATGTTAAGGCTGACGGCCGTGCCCTACCTTCGAAGTCTCTGCAGTTTTATCTTTCAACAAGACGGCAGGAGACTACGCGTTACCCGTGCCGTACTTGCCTACCTGGACGCAGAGGGTGTTCAATTGTTGCCTTGGCCACCACGTTTTCCAAATTCTAACCCACTAAAAACATCTGGTCATGAGTCACTGAGAAACTGGCACACCGTCATTCGCCAGTCTCTGTGATAGATGAACTCTAGCATACAGCTGAAGTTACGTGGAATGTCGTACCCCATCTCTGAAGATCAGTTATTGCTGCCAAGGTGGATGGTGTGTGTAACAAATTTCGCATATTGTACAGGGTGAAGCAGAAATGATGCGACAAACTTCGAGTGGTCGTAGAGGGTGTCTTGAGGAGCGAATAGGATAGGAACCCGTGTCCAGAAACGTCACCCAACGACGCTACAAGGTGTCGAATCTATGGGCGCCGGCGCCTGTCACTAGACCATCCCTCCAGTAGTAAAAGTGACTTTGTACATTGAGTGACCATACGTGGAACCCCACGGAACGTTGTTTATTATTCAGTGATCGCGATTGGTTGCTACTGCCGCTAGTGGAGAAGACGGAGCTAACTGCTGCGTGAAAAGGCCTTGTCTCCTATGAGTGCGATGCTCTCTTGCCCCAGTGGATGACGGTTTCGAACACTTGTTTCCATACTCAGTTAATTTTTCTCCTGGTACACTCCAAAATCTCGCACGTTTTTCGGTGTACATGAGAAAAATAAACACCAGATGGAAACCCGTGTCCGAAATCGTCACTCACCGAGGCATCGCATTCATAGGAAACAAGGCCTGTCTATGCGGCAGCTAGCTCCATCTTTACCACTAGCGATCATGGCAATCAGTCACAATCACTAAATAACCGATACGATCCATCAGTGTACAATGACTAGTTTGCTGCCGAAGGGGTGGCCCGGCGGCGGGCGGCGGCGCCTTAACTTCGACTCCCTGTAGCGTCGTTGGATGACGTTTCCTGACACGGTTCCCTCTCCTCGATTAGTTCCCCAAGACGCCCTCTACAACCTCTCCATGTTCGTCTCAACGTCTCTGGGACACTCTGTATGCCTCCAAAATCACTTACAAATTTACACTACCGGCCATTAAAATTTCTACACAAATAAGAAATGCAGATGATAAACGGGTATTCATTGGACAAATATATTATACTAGAACTGACATGTGATTACATTTTCACGCAATATGGGTGTATAGATCCTGAGAAATCAGTACCCAGAACAACCACGGCGTAATAACGGCCTTGATACGCTTCGGCATTGAATCAAACAGAGCTTGGATAGCGTGTACAGGTACAGCTGCCCATGCAGCTTCAACACGATACCACAGTTCATCAAGAATAGTGACTGGCGTATTGTGACGAGGCAGTTGCTCGGCCAACATTGACCAGACGTTTTCAATTGGTGAGAGAACTGGAGAATGTGCTGGCCAGGGCAGCAGTCGAACATTATCTGTATCCAGAAAGGCCCGTACAGAACCTGCAACATGCAGTCGTGTATTATCGTGCTGAAATGTAGGGTTTCGCAGATATCGAATGAAGGGTAGAGCCACGGGTCGTAACATATCTGAAATGTAACGTCCACTGTTCAGAGTGCCGTCAATGCGAACAAGAGGTGACCGAGACGTGTAACCAATGGCACCCCATACCAGCACGCCGGGTGATACGCCAGTATGGCGATGACGAATACACGCTTCCAATGTGCGTTCACTGCGATGTCGCCTAACATGGATGCAACCATCATGATGCTGTAAACAGAACCTGGATTCATCCGAAAAAATGACGTTTTGCCATTCGTGCACCCAGATTCGTCGTTGAGTACACCATCGCAGGCGCTCCTGTCTGTGATGCAGCGTCAAGGGTAACCGCAGCCATGGTCTCCGAGCTGATAGTCCATGCTGCTGCAAACGTCGTCGAACTGTTCGTGCAGATGGTTGTTGTCTTGCAAACTTCCCCATCTGTTGACTCAGAGATCGAGACGTGGCTGCACGATCCGTTACGGCCATGTGGATAAGATGCCTGTCATCTCGACTGCTTGTGATACGAGGCCGTTGGGATCCAGCACGGCATTCCGTATTACCTTCCTGAACCCACCGATTCCATATTCTGCTAACAGTCATTGGATTTCGACCAACGCGAGCAGCAATGTCGCGATCCGATAAACCGCAATCGCGATAGGCTACAATCCGACCTTTATCAAAAGCGGAAACGTGATTAGGTACGCATTTCTCCTCCTTACACGAGGCATCACAACAACGTTTCACCAGGCAACGTCGGTCAACTGCTGTTTGTGTATGAGAAATCAGTTGGAAACTTTCCTCATGTCAGCACGTTGTAGGTGTCGCCACCGGCGCCAACCTTGTGTGAATGCTCTGTAAAGCTAACAATTTGCATATCACAGCATTTTCTTACTGTCGGTTAAATTTCGCGTCTGTAGCACGTCATCTTCGTGGTGTAGCAATTTTATTGGCCAGTAGTGTAATAATGTATTTAATAATGTATTGTTTCACTTGACTGCATGTACACAATAAGCCAAATTTCCTTATTTGTTACACTTCTTGGTGATGTAGTTTTACTGGCTGACGTATGCTTTCGAGGATATTTGCTTTCAATGTTGTTTGCTCTGCCAGGAGATTTCGATTTTAAGTATTTTTTTTACTGCTTCTTTATTTTCTGACCAATACAATAGCATTTACTGATATCTGATTAACAGTCAGCATGCCCATGTGTATGTTGGTTTGGTTCTCAGGTGGAAGGAGCCGACACCAGCCCAGAAGATGGAACATCGCAGGAACGGGGGCGCCGAGTTTCCCCTTCTACAACTTGGTTGGTGAGCAAACTCTCAATGCTTGCAGTTATAATAACCATTTAGATTGTCACAAATACTTTTTTTCAGACTGTTTCATATCCTTCTAGCTGATTTCGTTTTCAACAAAACTTGTTTGTTCGTTGCCTACCATGATGTCATTTACTACTGTACAACTGAACCGGTACTCGAATAAAAGAAATTTGCGACTGAGAGATTGTAGTGGCTGTGGGCAGTGCTGGTGGCACGCAGTCAGCCACACTTGACAAGGCCCTGCATCTACAGGCGACCCAGAGAACACGCTACGCTCGAGAAAGACAGCTATCCCGTACCACGCGACTCTCTGAAATGCGAGGGTTGACTGAAAAGTAATGCCTCCACCTTCGTAATTCTTCAACAGTTGGCAGCATTGGTATGCAGCAGGTACTGGCTTGTTTCGTAGCCTCTTCTCTACAGCTCCAGTTGGCGGGAAGCCTCAGCAAAAAAATGGTTCAAATGGCTCTGAGCACTATGGGACTCAACTGCTGAGGTCATTAGTCCCCCTAGAAGCCTCAGCATTGAACTGTTAAGTTGTTACAGTGGTAAGTATGGAACCCTGCGCAGACGGTCGGTCAATGCGATTTAAGCAACGTGCAGTCACTGAATTCTTGATAGCAGAAGGTGTCACTCCAAAGGAGATTCGTCATAGAATGAAAGTTATTTGTGGCGATAGTGTTGATGTGAGTACTGTGCGTCGTTGGGCAAGTAAGTTTAAAGATGTTGAGATGGGAACATCTGATCTGCGTGACAAACAAAGAGTTGGACGTCCTGTGATAGCAACCACTGAGTTTCACAAGCAAAATGTTGACAGATTGATTCAGGACGATCGTCGTATCACTTAGAGAAATCGCAAGCACAATCGGCATTTCACAAGAACGTGTTGCTCGCATTATTGCTTTGCTTGGCTATCGGAAGATCTGTGAACGATGGGTACCCTCGATGCTGACTCCTGAAATGAAAGTGCACAGATTTGAAATTTGCCAGGAACTCCTCGCACGTTACGAGAATGAAGGTGACGCCTTTCTCCATTCTGCTTTCATTCTCTGATGAATCTCCTTTGGGGTGACACCTTCTGCTGTCAACAATTCAATGACTGCACGTTGCTTAAATCGCATTGACCGACCGTCTGCGCAGGATTCCATACTTAACACTGTAACAACTTAACCGTTCAATGCTGAGGCTTCCCGCCAACTGGAGCTGTAGAGAAGAGGCTACGGAAGAGTTACAAAGGTTGAGGCATCACTTTTCAGTCAACCCTTGCATCAATCACGAAGTTAGTTTAATCGAAGTACAGTCATGATTGGCCTAGAAATGGAATTCTTTTTCTCTTTGGGCAATGTGTTCTTTGTATGTAACAAGTTAATTCACGAGCATAATTACTGTTTTCGTTCGCCTCAGTGTTGAATTAATCTACACATGTACTCTGTAAGCCACTTTACAATGCCTTGAGGATGGTACTTCACGTATTACAGTTGTTTACCATGCCCTCCGTTCCTGTTACGTTCATGACGTGCAGGAAGGACTACTGTCGAAAGTCTCTGTATGTGTGATACCGAATTTCTCAGATTTACCTGACAAGCACATCTGAAAACATGTGCACTGCACAAAAAAGTTAAACGGTCACTTTTTCGAAAACTTTTCAATCACTCCGCCACTCAAAATCGAAAAGAAATAGCCTCTAAACCGCCCCTTCCCTCAGAGCCTTCTTTTACACACATTTCAGCGATCGAAAACGACAGTTTGCAGTATGACATGCAACAGAACGACATTTTTGACAAACTTTGACACTACTGGCACCCCCCTCCCGCAACCCCGCCCTCCCCCCCCCCCCCCCATCCCTCCCTCAGAAGGCTCACGCCTTCTCTAATAACCTTCAAACTTTGGACGAAGTTTGTACCCGTCTGAAAAAACGGAGGATGTTCATGCATTTTTCGCCCTCCTGTTTCGCTCCCTCTCATAACATGGTCATAATGGGATGCAACATCTCCACATGGATGAATAAAACGGCAAAGGATCCCTCTAAGCGTCCCAGTTCGGTAACAACTTCGGTGCTACCAATGCTCTTTTGGAAAGCCCTTTAAAAATGTACCTATACAGACACAGCCCTTGACCAATTCCTAGGTGCTGGAGGGCAGGCAACACATTTGTCACCACTCAGGTCACTCGTGCCTGCAAGCAGGAAAGCAGGAACTAGAGCAGCAGTGTAGCGACACTCAGATATAATGTGATGCAGGGGTTGCCTGCCTGCAGGCGCCGAAGATTTGGTCAAAGTTTGTCTCTGCACAGGTACATTTCTAAAGTTCTCAACAAAGGTGCACAGCTGGCACTGGGAGTGTTGCCAAACTGGTGTTCTTAGAGGGACCCTTTACCATTTTATTCATGCCTGTGTTACTTTCACATGATCCTGCGATCATGCCACTGTATGACATGAAACAGAAGGGCTGAAAAAGCATAAACAGCCTCTGCTGCTTCAGATCGTTCAAATTTCATCGAATGTTTTTGAACAGTCCCTACTGATTCCATCCTGTATCTCTCTCTTTCCAAGCATTAATCCCGACTTGCAGGGTCCTCTGTTTTGCTAAATCTCCTCCATTTCTCCCTGTCGCTGACATCTTCTGGTCTTAAGCCAACAACGTGCATGTCTCCTCTGATGTTGTCAGTCCATCTCTTTGCCAGCCTTCCTCGTGCTCTTATTCCTCCTGGGTTGATGTGGAGCATTGTTTTTGCGACTGAGTTGTCTTGCTTTCTCATGACATGGCCATACTAGCGGAGACGGGTTTCCCTCACTTTATCAGTGATCAGCGCGATACCAAACCTTTGCCAGACGTGTGTATTTTTTACCTGGTCACATCGTGTCAGCCCCATCGACCATTCAAGCATTTTCATCTCCATGGTGTGTCACATTTTCTCCTGTGGAGATGAAGATGCTTCGATTGTCCGTGGGGCTCATATGATAAAAAATATAGACGTCCGTTAAAGGTTTGGTGTCGCGCCGATCACCGACAAAGTGAGGGAAACCCACCTCCACTGGTACGGCCACGAGATGAGAAAGCAAGACAACTCAGTCCACCCTGTTTACCAGATCAAAAATTGCGGTTGTGCTACGCTCCAAAGGGGTCAAATAACTTTCAAAGCAGTCGCATCCCCACAATATACTTAGAGAATGGGTGAATTGTTGAGGTTGTTGCCAGTGTCAAAGGTTGTCAAGAACGTCTTTCTGCTGCATAACGCAGTACAAACTGTCATTTTAGACCACAAAATATGTGTAAATTATCTGTATAAAAGAATGTTACAAGTGAAGGGGTGGTTTCGCTCAGCCCTTTGTGCCAGTTCCTGAGATACTTTCGTCTTGATTCTTAAATATGCATATACTAAAGCAGGTACTTCTTCTCATGTTCAGCTACATTGTTCAGATATTCAGTATTTCACTGTTACCATTTCTTCAGTTGTATATTCTCCTTTCCTAGCACTGTTCTGTCACTGTCAACTACACTCCTGGAAATTGAAATAAGAACACCGTGAATTCATTGTCCCAGGAAGGGGAAACTTTATTGACACATTCCTGGGGTCAGATACATCACATGATCACACTGACAGAACCACAGGCACATAGACACAGGCAACAGAGCATGCACAATGTCGGCACTAGTACAGTGTATAGCCACCTTTCGCAGCAATGCAGGCTGCTATTCTCCCATGGAGACGATCGTAGAGATGCTGGATGTAGTCCTGTGGAACGGCTTGCCATGCCATTTCCACCTGGCGCCTCAGTTGGACCAGCGTTCGTGCTGGACGTGCAGACCGCGTGAGACGACGCTTCATCCAGTCCCAAACATGCTCAATGGGGGACAGATCCGGAGATCTTGCTGGCCAGGGTAGTTGACTTACACCTTCTAGAGCACGTTGGGTGGCACGGGATACATGCGGACGTGCATTGTCCTGTTGGAACAGCAAGTTCCCTTGCCGGTCTAGGAATGGTAGAACGATGGGTTCGATGACGGTTTGGATGTACCGTGCACTATTCAGTGTCCCCTCGACGATCACCAGTGGTGTACGGCCAGTGTAGGAGATCGCTCCCCACACCATGATGCCGGGTGTTGGCCCTGTGTGCCTCGGTTGTATGCAGTCCTGATTGTGGCGCTCACCTGCACGGCGCCAAACACGCATACGACCATCATTGGCACCAAGGCAGAAGCGACTCTCATCGCTGAAGACGACACGTCTCCATTCGTCCCTCCATTCACGCCTGTCGCGACACCACTGGAGGCGGGCTGCACGATGTTGGGGCGTGAGCGGAAGACGGCCTAACGGTGTGCGGGACCGTAGCCCAGCTTCATGGAGACGGTTGCGAATGGTCCTCGCCGATACCCCAGGAGCAACAGTGTCCCTAATTTGCTGGGAAGTGGCGGTGCGGTCCCCTACGGCACTGCGTAGGATCCTACGGTCTTGGCGTGCATCCGTGCGTCGCTGCGGTCCGGTCCCAGGTCGACGGGCACGTGCACCTTCCGCCGACCACTGGCGACAACATCGATGTACTGTGGAGACCTCACGCCCCACGTGTTGAGCAATTCGGCGGTACGTCCACCCGGCCTCCCGCATGCCCACTATACGCCCTCGCTCAAAGTTCGTCAACTGCACATACGGTTCACGTCCACGCTGTCACGGCATGCTACCAGTGTTAAAGACTGCGATGGAGCTCCGTATGCCACGGCAAACTGGCTGACACTGACGGCGGCGGTGCACAAATGCTGCGCAGCTAGCGCCATTCGACGGCCAACACCGCGGTTCCTGGTGTGTCCGCTGTCCCGTGCGTGTGATCATTGCTTGTACAGCCCTCTCGCAGTGTCCGGAGCAAGTATGGTGGGTCTGACACACCAGTGTCAATGTGTTCTTTTTTCCATTTCCAGGAGTGTATATTCCTCTGCCTCGGTGTCCCTCTTTTTCTCTCACACTAGCATTGTCTCCCTCGCTCTTTCTACATCACAACTAATATCCATTATCTCTATCTCTTTCCTGCTATCACTGTCTCCTCCTCTCTCAGAGTAAAAAAGCGCCAATACTTCCGCATACCAATATTTTGTGACAACTTTTAAAAATGATGATGAAGGTAGAATGAGGCAAGTGGTAGCCCACTTCTCAGTCACAGTCTTTTAATAAAGAGGAGCATACTCGCCTTTTTGTGCTCCGATAGGAGCATTTTTCCTCTATTTTTCTTTTCTCTGCTACAACACTGTATGTCACTCATATGAAAAGAACTTGATGGGTAGTAAAATTTTTATAGTTTACTTATGTGAAATTGAAATAACGAAAAACTAATTTTACACCTCAAACCAAGTTTTACATGCACAAAAAATTTGCACGTGCTTCAGTACTGCAACGGAGACACTTTACATCGTAACGGAGACACTTCACATCGTATTTCTCTGTGCTGTCTCACTTTATAAACTATGTTTTCGCCTTACACCGCATTTCACGTGCATATTTAACGTTTACATGTTGTGTAACTTTGAACCTCTGTATCTTGCAAAAGGATAAAGATATAGAGAAAAATTTCGAATTTGTTCTAGATCGAGACGTTAGGAATGAATCGTAAAAATTTTAGCCATTTGCTGTGCATAGCCGTCTTGGAATCTTCAGCTGGGTTTTGACGCTGGAGACATCAAAAATATAGTAAAGAAAGCCCTTTTTGGGGTTTTCCGAGGAACAGCCCATGAACTAATGGTGTCTGCATAAGTCCTATCTAACCCACCGCAAACCACACCAAATGTAAAAAGAACCAACCGATTTGTTCTATTTGCCTTCCAAGATGCTACTCCAGGCGGGTGTAAAATGAATGTGCGTAACGGAAAAACCTGTACGCGAAAATGAAGATTTGGCCCTGTCTGAAGCAGATCTTAGGATCTCTTAATGGTGATATCTCCTCCTTCTGATTCTTTAACATATAAATTACAACATAAACATAAATGAATGGTTAACGGAACTAATAACTATAAAATTATAAACGTTGTTTTTGCTTGTACATTCATTGTATATTAAAACCCTTTTATATCTTACAAATGTTTATATATCAATGTCCAATGGACATAAAGAGCCACAAACGAATTTCCTAACTAATATTATTGATCAGTTGCCCAACTCTGCCCCATTTTATGGCTACGCGAACTAATATAATAACGCGAGATGACTGACATCTATGTACTCAATACTAGAAGACACTTCTTTCAAAGATGATCTACAGTTGTGTGCATCCTCAGTGGAAATAAAAGTTATGTGATCACAGCTGTTTAGCATTATAGCCCCAATAAGCCGAAGCAGTTAGCAACATCACTATATGCACTGCGCCCGGTGCGTCAGAGTGATGGTACTCATACAAGTCTGCGATGATGGAAGGACTCCAGCCACAAAATAAACTCTTTCAAACGCTAGGTCGGCAGAAGATGGTCCTTTGACTACTATACTCTAATATTGTCTTCTCTTCTCTGTGTTCTACAGACAAGAAACGTGAACTCCCAGCCACAAGGACGGAGTTCAGATAACGTCTCTACATGAGTATAGACAGAAGAAGTGCTCTCAATCATTGAACGCTGCGTACTCAACGACGATTCCCTAGCCGGAGGCAAAGTCCAGAATGTAAAAGTTGGCAACAGAACAGTGCCTAACCGTTCTAACTATAAAATCTCCTGAGAGCAAAGACAGCAAGTCCGTCTGTAACAACAAAAGCTGATACTGAGCAACCATCAAACGCGGGCACGCTAAATGGAAGACTTCTTCTCTCCACCACTGGCTTCCCAGCAAAGCTCTGCCTCCCTACCTCGTAGCTCAGAAGGCGAATCATTTTCTCGAAACCACGGAATATTATCCTTCTCTGCAGATTCTTCTGAATGCCGACCAACCATATTTTAGTCTTTAGTCGTCCAGCACGGAAAGTTTGCCATGAAATACCTATACTCATACAATGGTACGCTTCTCAGAGTAAAAATCCTCGGAAATAATCCAGCCTGCGATTTCCGATAACGCTTTCCTCATTCCTCTCTGCTGGGTCGAAGATTTTCAGTTTCCGAAGTATTATCCGGTTATCCTTCCGGCCCCCGCTACAATACCAGCTGGCAGCCGTTGTATTGTGTTTATAGACTCAGGTTCCCTGACCGTCCATCTTGACATTTCCTGTATAAAGCAGGACCAACACACCTGTGATGACTTTTCCACCTAGGGCTTCAGTTACACCTGCCGTTTCATTTCCACTGGCGTTCCAACCTCTTCTGGTACGGGCAATCATTCATTATGCCATTTTGATAATAAAGACACTTCATCACCTTTCATGCAACAAGTGTTCACAATTGATTACAAGGTGTACGTGACAATGTCAGTCTTCTTTAAATATTCATATATACGATGTACAGCCTATCAAATGATACCTAATTCTGGTTGTAAATCATGGCAAAGTATGAAGATGAGTGCTTGTAAGGTGCGAAATTATAGCCACCTTACAATACCCCCACCTAATGAACTATTTTGTACTAGGATGGCGTAATTCATGTAGTATTATATCATCCAGTACAAATAACATAGCCATCAATTGTCTGTACAAGCAAACTAATAAGAGCACGATGGCAGAGGAACAATGATATGTTCTTCTACTGTGATTCTGCGTTCATTCATGGGCTTACTGCCATAATTTATTTACTACATGTTTATTTTAATCGGTCTGCTCCTTATATTTGGAACATTTTTTTGAGACATTACATTTGGAATGTACAATAACACTCAAAATAACCCATGTTATCAAAGGAAATTTAATAACATTATACATTTTTATGCTCTTTCAAAATGGCAGTTCCCATCTTTCTTTAGACTTAAGGCCCATGCTCTCTGTCATTCATCCATCCCTAAAACATAGGTTGAGGCAAGAAATATTGAAATAAAGTATCCTAATCTTTTCAAAGTGGTCGTCCATTAAATTACATGTGCTGGATTTAACCATTAATATGCAAAACAAGCACTTATGTAAGTTATTCTAGAGGTCACCTATTGGTCATTATACAATCATATAAAATTCTGTGCAACATCCTGCATAATTTTACTTGGTCATATTTATGCTCTTGGCTTACGTTTAAAAAACATCATTTCACAAACTGGTTGTGCAAGTCTAGTGTTTCCCTAACGTGTATACTCTTTAAACATTCCAAAAATCAGCATTATTTGACAAACTGCATTTACATTTACCGCGAAAACTAATTTGTAATAAGAGTTGGGTTCGACCACCAATTTTAAGTAATGTTCTTGTTCAGTGTATAAAAATGTTATACATTTAAACATTAAAAACCATAGCATCATCATCAAATTAAATGACAAACAATAATTTTACATAAATAAATACACAAATAAAATTCTGGAAATACACAAATATTTCAAACGTTGAAGCATATAGCGTCATTATCAAAGAGAATGACATACAATAATTTTACATGACTAAATATATGTATATTTTCTTAGAACTACCTTGAAAATAAGTACAAGATGTTTACAAAATGATAAATATCGGAAACTGTTAGTTTGTGGGTGTAAATGTTCAGTGTTCACTAAATAATATAGTTTTTTTTTTAATCAAGAGTCACACACTGATTCGGATTTCATAACACACTTTCATCTTCATTTGTGAACAGGGATGGGAGCTGCAGGTTTTGTGAAGTTTAGGAAGCTAAGATTGTTGAGATCAATTATGGTAGCTTTGCAGGTCAGCCTTTGGACCCTTAGCCCATTGTTGATCCCATCAGGTTACAAGTCTCTCGCAGAGTTGATGATGTGGAAGGATCATCAGAATATACAGCAGAGTAAGTGGGTATATGTTTTGAAACAGCCAAGTTTTTGTCGAATTCGTACACAGTATGAGGGAGGTATTGTCAGATAGGATGTTTATAGGTCACCTAGAATTCTTCTGCGTCGGCTAAGAGAAGTGTAATTGTATCTAGTCTTCAGTTCTTCATGTTTCTTCTTATTACAATGTTTGTGTTCCTACTCTTCTGTTATTCATATCGCTTCTTTCCCTTGATGTAATTGTTGTGTTTTGGATAAGGATATCGATAATTGTGGACAGGTAGGATATCTGTTTGGTGACATTATACAGGGAACTTGAGTCGTTGTGTGACTCAGATTCCTCTGAAGTCAGTTCCAGGTAACTGATTGCTATGGATTATGATGTTTATCAGGCCTCTGTCTGGCAGAGAACAGCAAAAGGAAAAGTAGATAGAATTCACAGTTCCGTATTGCTATTAGCAGTTACGCTGTGTCATGAGTGCAATTTGTTTATCTTGTCTCCATCGTGTAATGCAATAGTGAAGACAAATCATTAGAGGCCGTTTACACACCCATCTTGACCCGACCCAGCAGGGCTGCTGCGGATGGCCGCTCGTTACCTGCTCTGTTGTAGCCGGCCAAGGTCTTCAGACAGCCCCATTTGAATATGCCAGCTGTTTGCCTATGTCCACAACATGGCTTCAGCCTACCAATGGCGTCCTTTGCTTGCTTTTCTCTGCAGCTGTGCCGTTAGCCTCCCGTTCCATCTGCACACCACGTTGTTGCTTCCAGTGCGTCTCGCAAAGTTTTTGTGCATCCTGTGCCCACTAATACATAAAATTAGTTTCCCGTTTACACAAATACTATGCAAGACACAAAATCATTGACATGTTTCTGTTTTGAAATATAAATTTTTAAGATGAATTCACTAGTGAAGTCATTTATCTTTTATTATTGTTCTAGCTGTACAATCAGCCAAGACGCACACTTATTTACTCTTATTATTCTGATCAAAATTTCATGTACAAAGTTAACGTTAATTATAAAAGAACATATTCCTCAAACCATGTAATTTAATTATTAAATATCTGTTGGCATCTGTACACCTATACAAATTACATATAACAGTAGAATTAAGATTATCACCGGATCCCAATGTTAATAATTGCAAATATTACTTGTTAAACTACTGGCTAGTAGGATGTTTATACTAGTCTAACTACAACTATATTCAAAGTACTACACTGTCGTTGGGTATTACAAGATCGTCCAATCTCATGGCTCCTGGTTTCGTCATGGACGTCATCGTGAACATCTGTGAACAATAAAGTGCACGTCTGCAGAAAACATACAGGAATGAATGATTAAGCGGGCCTCTTCTTCATTTCATGCTTCGGCTTGATTCCTGTGGACAATCATAAACTACATAGTAAGTTTAGTACAGAATTACTGATACTTTCTTTAATCACACTTTCATGTACCTTCTTTCATGTTTTTACTCAGTAATACCTTCTCTGTCACTGTCCTTTCCCTGGAGCTGCTGCTGTTACCTTTATCTGCCATTAACTCTTCCTTTTTAGGTTACTAAAGTTACATTTTATTTTACTGGTGGTACCTGCAAATATAAAGATTTTAGTACATTATATAAAATCACTGCTCATCAACATGACTGCCATGCCCTTATGTGTTACCCACGATGTCATGTGCTTTGAATGTATAGCATTTCTTACTTACATTTCGTACTTGCATAACTGGCGGACCTCTCATCCTACATTTTCTTACTTTCATTTATTAATTTTTACTTGTCTATATCCCCTTCTTTCACTTCCATTTTACATCGCTTTTTTTTTTTTTTTTCATCAGTCTACTGACTGGTTTGATACGGCCTGCCACGAATTCCTTTCCTGTGCTAACCTCTTCATCTCAGAGTAGCACTTGCAACCTACGTCCTCAATTATTTGCTTGACGTATTCCAAGCTCTGTCTTCTTCTACAGTTTTTGCCCTCTACAGCTCCCTCTAGTACCATGGAAGTCATTCCCTCATGTCTTAGCAGATGTCCTATCATCCTGTCCCTTCTCCTTATCAGTGTTTTCCACACATTCCTTTCCTCTCCAATTCTGCGTAGAACTTCCTCATTCCTTACCTTATCAGTCCACCAATTTTCAACATTCGTCTATAGCACCACATCTCAAATGCTTCGATTCTCTTCTGTTCCGGTTTTCCCACAGTCCATGTTTCACTACCATACAATGCTGTACTCCAGACGTACAGTCTCAGAAATTTCTTCCTCAAATTAAGGCCGGTATTTGATATTAGTAGACTTCTCTTGGCCAGAAATGCCTTTTTTGCCATAGCGAGTCTGCTTTTGATGTCCTCCTTGCTCCGTCCGTCATTGGTTGTTTTACTGCCTAGGTAGCAGAATTCCTTAACTTCATTGACTTCGTGACCATCAATCCTGATGTTAAGTTTCTCGCTGTTCTCAATTCTACTACTTCTCATTACCTTCGTCTTTCTCCGATTTACTCTCAAACCATACTGTATACCCATTAGACTGTTCATTCCGTTCAGCAGATCATTTAATTCTTCTTCACTTTCACTCAGGATAGCAATATCATCAACGAATCGTATCATTGATATCCTTTCACCTTGTATTTTAAGTCCACTCCTGAACCTTTCTTTTATTTCCATCATTGCTTCCTCGATGTACAGATTAAAGAGTAGGGGCGAAAGGCTGCAGCCTTCTCTTACACCCTTCTTAATACGAGCACTTCGTTCTTGATCGTCCACTCTTATTATTCCCTCTTGCTTGTTGTACATATTGTATATGACCCGTCTCTTCCTACAGCTTACCCCTACTTTTTTCAGAATCTCGAACAGCTTGCACCATTTTATATTGTCGAACGCTTTTTCCAGGTCGACAAATCCTATGAAAGTGTCTTGATTTTTCTTTAGCCTTGCTTCCATTATTAGCCGTAACGTCAGAATTGCCTCTCTCGTCCCTTTACTTTTCCTAAGGCCAAACTGATCGTCACCTAGCGCATTCTCAATGTTCTTTTCCATTCTTCTGTATATTATTCTTGTAAGCAGCTTCGATGCATGAGCTGTTAAGCTGATTGTGCGATAATTCTCGCACTTGTCAGCTCTTGCCGTCTTCGGAATTGTGTGGATGATGCTTTTCCGAAAGTCAGATGGTATATCGCCAGATTCATATATTCTACACACCAACGTGAATAGTCGTTTTGTTGCCACTTCCCCCAATGATTTTAGAAATTCTGATGGAATGTTATCTATCCCTTCTGCCTTATTTGACAGTAAGTCCTCCAAAGCTCTTTTAAATTCCGATTCTAATACTGGATCCCCTATCTCTTCTAAATCGACTCCTGTTTCTTCTTCTATCACATCAGACAAATCTTCACCCTCATAGAGGCTTTCAATGTATTCTTTCCACCTATCTGCTCTCTCCTCTGCATTTAACAGTGGAATTCCCGTTGCACTCTTAATGTTACCACCGTTGCTTTTAATGTCACCAAAGGTTGTTTTGACTTTCCTGTATGCTGAGTCTGTCCTTCCGACAATCATATCTTTTTCGATGTCTTCACATTTTTCCTGCAGCCATTTCGTCGCTATAACACTCAAACAATATTTCGGTGCGCTCATACGGTATTCTGCAGAACTGGCCACCATACTTTGACGACACACGTGCGTGTCACCGCAAATTACTACTAGCATGTCACTCATTTGCTAAACATGGAAAATAGACACTCATTTCATGAAGTCTTCCTAATTTTTTTTTTCAAAATGCTGACGTTCTCTGCTAATACGTTCCATATCAACTGGGTAACAAACTTACCAATTCACACATCTTTACAACATTTTTGCAGTGTCACACGTTTCTTATTTTTACTTTATTCCTTCATGGACAGATAGCACATCTTAAACTCCAAACACCTTTTAAATTGTACGCTCAGCTTTCTGTGCACATACTTATAGCCTACAGCAAGAGACATACCCTAATTTTTTCACCCTCGACATCCTGCCTTTTTTTATGCACTGCAGTACTTCTTTTAACATGATAATAGCACAGAAAATATTGATAAATCTACATATCTATTCAGAGCAATAACTAAACTTAATTGCTAACTATATGCAGTATGTTTTACTTTCACTATACAAGCTCACTTTAATTCTTCCCGCTTATTCTGTAAATGGCTTGAGACGGCTCATATGATGGAGTCCCAAAGATTTTCCTGATGTCACAGACTCAATTTCAACCGCATTTGCATGCGCTAGTCTTCTTACACATACAAGGCCGCTGTATCTCTTGAAGAACTTTTGACATAGCTTCATTTGTTTATTGGACAACCTACAAGAGTTAACTAAGACTTTTTGTCCAATTACAAATTCCCTTACGTGCGCCTTTTGGTCCGCGTGCACCAGTGACCAGAATATTGCGCAAAGCCTCCTCCACTATGACTTTGAAATGATAATTAAATCAAGACCCTACGCTGCCGGGAGGCGTTGATTTACACCAACGTGGACAGCTTTTTTGTGGTCAGCGCGTCCTCTATGGAAAATCGATCAATCCTCGAATTTTATCTGGAGAGTCCCTATTCTTCAGAACCATCATGGGGGGCATCAATGTAGTACTGTGGGAGAGCTCGTTTATCACATGCTGAAAATCTTTAAGAAATACCTCCCAGCTAGCATGATTCTTTCCAAAGTATAGTCTACATAAATTACCCAAATCTTTCATCATTCTCTCTGCGGGGTTTGAACTCTTATTTTATATCTTCCTAGTGTTCTTTTCCAAACCTCAGA
Organism: Schistocerca piceifrons; assembly: GCF_021461385.2. Classification (NCBI taxonomy): domain Eukaryota; kingdom Metazoa; phylum Arthropoda; class Insecta; order Orthoptera; family Acrididae; genus Schistocerca; species Schistocerca piceifrons. The sequence goes on from NC_060139.1 coordinate 345,513,596, forward strand.
TTTATATTGAGGTCCATTATCTGAGATAATACAATCTACAGCTCCCACTTGGTTTATGAAGTTTCTGCACAAGGCTTTACTGACGGTTGCACCAGTCGCCCTTTTTAGTGGTGTCAACGTCACAAATTTGGATGTCAGCTCCAATACCACCACTATATATTGATGGCCCCTCTGTGTATTGGGTAATGGTCCCATTAAATCCGTCGATGCCATATGCCTTAGTTTCTCAGGGATAATTGGGTGTAAAGGAGCCTGGATCCCTACAGTAATGGATTTCACCTTTTGGCAGTTTTTAAGATGACTAGTACTTTTCTTAAACGTTTCTCCATGTTTTTAAAATAGCAGACACTCCTCATTTTTATAAAACATTTTCGTGGACCTAAATGTGCGTAACTTAGGTGTGTATTCCATATAATGTTATTTATTAACTCATTTGGTACGCACACCACCCACAACGAATCATTAACGTTTGCCCTATAAAACAGGATCCTTTTTCTCATGAGGTGACGCTGTCTTATGCGAGCCTGCGTCCGATCCTTCCATTTTTCCTTTATTTTGACTAGATCTGGGTCTTTGTCCTGCTCATTCTGGATTTTCCGCATCGTTACAGTGACGAAGTTTTCAAATGCAACCCCTTTGAGGTAGAACAACTAAAAGTGCTCTTGATCTAATGCTTCAGCCGTCTCTTCTGTTATGCCAATAGGTGAGTGGGACAGAGCGTCAGCAATGACGTTTGTCGGGCTAGGCACATAGACTGTCGAAAACTGGTATTCTTGAAGCACAGCTACCCATCTCGCTAGTCTGCCATGTTAGGAGAAATTCTAGGGCCCTATGGTCCGTATAGACTTTTGCTTTTCTACTGAACAGAAAGTACCTAAACTTGTTAAATCCCCATACTATTGCATGGGCTTCAAGTTCGGTAACAGAGTAATTCTTTTCACTTTTGGATAGTACCCTGCTACCAAAGGTGATTTTTCTGTGTACTAATTTGCCGTTTTGTTCACACTCCTGGAACAACATAACTCCCAAATCGGTCTTCGCGCTGTCAGTGGCCATACAAAAATCTTGTGATAAGTCAGGATGTGATAAAATCAGAGCATTGACGGGTGCCGCCTTCAAATTATTGAATTCTCGGTTTGCACACTAAGCCCACACCCTGGGTGTTCCTTTTCCCGTCAATTGGCAGAGTCAGGGACTTGCTAAAGTTTCCACATAGATAAAATTCTTATAGAAATTTATTATTCCTAGAAACCCTCTCAGATGTTTTATGGTTGTAGGAGTGGCAAACTTTGCAATTGCTGCCATTGTCTCTGGGTAGGTCCTAATCCCTTCTCCTCTTATCACGTGTCCCAGAAAGCTAACCCTACTGCTCCCAAAACAAGACTTCTCAATGTTTGGAGTCACCCCATACCTTTTCAGACTGCCTAACACATCCTCTAAGAGTTTGTTATGTTTCTCCCAGGTATTTTCTGCTATCAATATATCGTCTACAAAACATGTGATCTTCTCTTTTAACTCGTATTTTGCTAAAAACCCTGATAAATTCATCTGAAGATATATTCAATCCAAAAGGGAGCCTTTTGAATCGAAAACACCTTCCGAAGGCAATAAAGGCCGTGTATTTTCGCCAGTCAGGCTCGAGCTCTATTTGCCAAAAGCTCGATCGCAAATCAAGTGAAGAAAACACTGAAACCCGAGGAAATCTTTGAAGGAGCTCCTCAAGCCTTTCAGGGCGATCCATTTCTGGTACAATAATGGTATTTATTTGGCGTGAGTCTAACACCAGTCGAATTCCACCGTCCTTTCTGTCTACTATGCATAGTGGACTATTATACTCAGATCTCGCGGCTTCAATTACACCTTCGTCCTCCGTTCTTCGTAGTTCACCTAGGACCCTTTCCCGGTATGACCATGAGATGGATTAAGGAGAAACCCGAAATGGTCTATGTTTCTTTACCTCAAATTTATATTAATACCCCTTAATGCATCCGGTTTTATGTGAGAAGATCTCTGCGTTATTTTTGAGTGAAAGCGCCAACCCTTGCCTGTTCATATTATCTATGTTTTCTAGATTCTCGAGTTTCAAATCAATCTTACTGTTAATTTCATTAGTCTGTTCACGTTCTGACTTGAACTCAGCTCTATTCTCATTATTTTTTCTACACTCTTCCCTCTGAGCTGCATGTTGGTCCGTGAATTGTAGTTTTAAACAGCTCGCTGGAATTTGAACTTTTATTGCCTCCTCATCAAATCTGGTTTTTATTTTATTCTCTTTTCAACTCCCATCTTCCTAGATCAATGATAGCTTTCTGCGCTGAAAGAAAATCTACACCGATTATTATATCAGCTGTTAGTTTCGGTATTATTAACAAATTTGCAGTCATCTGGTGTCCTTGGCATTCAGAATCTAGACGTGTTTGTTGCGATATTTCCATACCCTTCCCAACTAACACACCTCGTACCTTTGTTTTTTGTAGTGTGAGCATCGGTGGATGAACTGAATCCTTGCAGTTAGCGAACAGGCTATCTGAAATAGCTTAGAGTTCACTTCCACTATTACAGCAGTACCCACAATCCCTCCAATTTGTGCTTTTACCACTGGATAGATTTCCTGTTTGGGTAACGTTTCCTTTTCTGCAAGTAATATCTCCCTCATGTCCTCATATTCTATAATATTTATGTTATTACTTCCGAGAAGGTTTACGGGCGTATTTTCACTAGTGCCCGTCGTCTGGCCTAGTCATTGTTCACTTTCTGTATCATTTTGCCGTACTCTCCCAGGGTTAGGTGCTCTTATTTCAACCGATTATTCCCGGTTCCTTTTGTTATTCATTTCACCACATCCTGGGTCAGACTGTTGACGAGTTTCTCTATTGTCGCCCCATAATGTGCCATTATTTTGTGGCTCCCAACTGCATTCATTTTGTTGCCTATATTCTCTGCCATAGTTCTTCCATTGTACATTGTTCCCACTACTATATCTATGGTCCATGTTTTGGTGAGGCGGACGATTTACATTGTTTTGCCAATTATGGCCTCTATTATTCCCTCTGTTGATCTCCCTTCTTTCACTTTGCACACCTCTCTGCCTACGTTTTTCTCGCGCCTGCTGCTCATTGAAAGCGAACTCCAACTCTCTTAGGATACCCTTGAATCCTTCTACATCACTTCCACATCGGCCGTCGGGCGGTTGCTGGTAGCAAATTGACAACTTCATGTAACACAATCTTATGATTTCAGCTGGTGTGCATGGGCCGTCCAAATACTGATTTTTCTTGGTCAAGTTTTCGAAATACTTCACCAGACTATGGAACCCTGAACTCTCTAGGTCTCTGTTTATCATTATTTCCTGTTTGATCCTGTCCTGTGTCTCCTTGGACCAGAATTTTTTTAAAAATGCGTCACGAATCTCTTCGTATGACGTGCACGTTTTTGCAATGTTCCGCATGCATTTGCCCGATGTTCCCTCGATATGTGAACATACGAAGTCCAATTTGTACAGCAGAGGCCAGTTAGGAGGTAATGATAAATCAAACAGTCCAATAAAAGTTTTTCTGTGTAAAACATTACCCTCATCCTTGTAATGCTAGAATCTTCGTACAGAGATAAAATGCTTAAAATTGAAAATTTCATTAGAATTTCTTCCCGCTCGGCCTACCACATTCTCACTTGGCGCTAACGTTTCCGGTCTACCGTTACTTTGGGCATCCTCTCCTCTACTCCCTGTTACGTATTCACCAGTGGAAAAAAGTCCCATGGTGCGCATTATCTGGTAACAATTATGCATATGAAATATCTCATTGTTGTTCTCCGTCAATTTCCGACACAGTCGTGCCCTGTGTAGATGCGGGGCCATATCTCCAGTGATATTTTGTTGCTCTGCAGATATGCTTTCAGTCTGTAGTTGACGAACAACTCTTACAGTGGAGCACATTCGAGTATCGTCTGGGCTTGGACATGATCATGCTGAGTTTGAACTGGCTCTTTCGCTTTCTGTTATTGCCAAATCGTCTACTATTTCTTTTTTGAGATGTGATTTTTGACAAGATTGAGACCTGACTTCCTGAGATAATTATTTAATTTCGCTTCTATGTTTTGTTTAAACTGGGAGAGCTCCGTGGTCAATGAATTATTTAGTGCAATTTCTGTCTTTGCAGCTGCGTTATTTCTACTTGTTTCACACGTCTCTGCAACTTCGTTAATGCACCTCTATCTTTGTCGTGTTTTCTGTTCTCTCTAATGTTTCAATAGCAACCCGCTTTGTGCCCCTCTCTAGCAATCGTGTCTCGTTCACGGTTCTTCTGACCTCCACAATCTCTCGTTCTAGTTTTGTTCGGAGCGTCACTAACTAATTTTTCACTTCCCTCGTTTCATGTTTTATTGGCTGTATTTCGGCATTAAAGTTTTGAATTTTACTTCCCATTTCAGCACTAATGTTTTGAATTTTACTTCCCATTTCAGAGCATACTTCATCATTCCCCTTTTTTATTTGCTCTCCCAATTCAGCATGACCCTTTGAATTTTATTTCCCATTTCTGAGCTGACCTGAATTTTACTCCATTGCTTTCAGGTATGCAAGGATGTCCAACACACCTGTGTTATCTAAATCTTCCCTCCTATTGTGACTTTCTCTTCCTCTACTCTTAGGTGATCTTCTCCTCTTTTCCCTTTCCATTTCTTGGTATTCAAGAAAGTCATCACCGCACGCCCCTGATATATTGCCTCATGACGATGTCACTGACAGCGATCTACCATGATTCTTAGTTGTTCTGCGTTCACTTGGACTCCCTACATTATATTCTCGTATCTCTATGATCGCCTCAGTGTGTCTCTGTTCCTCATCTTTGTTATCAGATTGCCCACCACAGGCTTGACTGTGTCTACCATCCTCAGAAAATTCCCTTGGATCGGTATTCTCCTCACCTGTGCCTTGTGCTGATAACATAGCTAACTCTTTCTCATCCCATAGTCTTTCATGACTACCACGTGTATCTGCCATTTATATACTGTTACAACTATTGAACTGTTGTGCTACTAAGTGTGCTTTCGCCATAGTTATCATGGACTGATCTCTGATATCAGTTCTCCCTTAAAAATACACACAATTTACGCTACCCACATTTATTACGTAATGGGCATGTAACACAAATATCTACAACAAGCAAGCTAAACTAGTGGCGACGTCATGAATGAGCAGTGTCGTTACAATACAAACAAAATACAATGACAATGACATAACATAACTATAAATAAATTTCAGCCAGTGGGCTGAAGCCCAACACCTCTGAAAAGAAATACAATAAAATACACAAATATTATTTTTAATGTCATCAAGTGACTTTACCACTGCAAACTATACACACAAACTGGTGATCACTATCAATAACACCTAATCGTTATAAATGGGAAGCAAATTGAGAATTTCTGAGGTTTCAAACCACTTTATGGCTACTTTCGGAAAACTCTAAGTAGGTTCCCGGTAGGGTCACCATTTCCAAGATGCTACTCCAGGCGGGTCTAAAATGAATGTGCACAACAGAAAAAACTGAAGGCGAAAATGAAGATTTGGTCCTTTCTATCTCTTAATGGTGATATCTCCTCCTTCTCGCTCTTTAACATATAAGTTAAAACTTAAACATAAATGAATGATAAGGGAACTAGTAACTATAAAATGATAAATGTTGTTTCTGCTTGTTCATTTATTGTATATTAAAACCACTTTGTATATTATAAATGTTTATATATCAATATCCAATGGACATAAAGAGACACAAAATGGATTTCTTAACTAACATTACTGATCAGTTACCCAAATCTGCCCCGTTTTATGGCTACACAGTCTAATATAAATAATGCGAGATGACTGACATCATCTACGTACCAAACACTAGAAGACACTTCTTTCAAATATGATCTACAGTGGTGTGCATCCTCTGTGGAAATACGTTATGTGATCACAGCTGTTTAGCCTTTTAGCCCTAATAAGCCGAAGCAATTAGCAATATCACTATATGTACTGCGTCCAGTGCATCAGAGTGATAGTTCTTGTACACGTCTGCGACGATGGAAGAACTCCAGCCACAAAATAAACACTTTCAAACACTAGGACAGCAGAAGGTTGTCCTCTGAGTACTATATTCTAATACTGTTTTCTGCTCTCTGTGATCTACACACAAGAAACGTGAACTCCCAGCCACAAGGACAAAATTCAGATAACGTCTCTACATGAGTATAGACAGAAGAAGTGCTCTCAATCACTGAACACTGGGTACTTAATGACGACTCCCTAGCTGGAGGCAAAGTCCAGAATGTATAAGTTCGCAACAGAACAGTGCCTAACCGTTCTAACTATAAAATCTCCTGAGAGCAAAGACAGCAAGTCCGTGTGTACCAACAAAAGCTGATACTGAGCGACTGTCAAACATGGGCACTCTAAACGGAAGACTTCTTCTCTCCACCACTGGCTTCCCATCAAAGCTCGGCTCCCCTCCCTCATAACTCAGAAGGTGAATAAGATTCCCAAAACCACGGAATATTCTCCCTCTCTACAGATTCTTTCGAAAGCTGACCAACCATATTTTAGTCTTTTGTCGTCCAGCGCGGAAAGTTTGCGAGGAAATACCTATACTCATATAATGGTACACTTCTCAGAGTAAAAATCCTCGGAAATAACCTAGCCTGCGATTTCCGAGGTAACGCTTCCTCGTTTCTTTCTGCTGCATCCAAGATTTTCAGTTTCCGAAGTATTATCCAGTTATCGTTCCGGCCCCCGCTACAATACAGCCGGCCGCCACTGTATTGCGTTTGTAGACTCAGGTTCCCTGACCGTCCATCTTGACATTTCCTGTGTGAAGCAGGACCAACACACCTGCGCGAGGTTTTCCACCCAGGGCTTGAGTTACACCTGCCGTTTCATGTCCACTGGCGTTCCAACCTCTTCTGGTATGGGCAATCATTCATTACGCCATTTTGATAATAAAGACAGTTCATCACCTTTCATGCAATAAGCGTCAACAATTATTTACAAGGTGTACGTGACAATGTCAGTCTTCTTTAAATATTCATATATATGATGTACAGCCTATTAAATGATACCTAACTCCGGTCGTAAATCATGGCAAAGTATGTAGATGACTGCTTGTAAGGTGCGAAATTATAGCCACCTTACAGCCTAAGCGGTAGGAAGTGTGTAACATTCACATTTTGGCCCTGTGCTGTAGTTAGTGACATTACGACGATTCTTCTAGGTGTGTATACATATGATCCCTAGCCCAAGAGCTATGCAGAAGACTTCACCCTACCTTTTTACCACAAATAGGATGCGAAGTAAGAGCAGCGGAAAATCGCGTTTTTATGCGTGACGTTTTGAAACATATCGGTAAGCATGCTGTCACATGTACGCCGATTTGTGTCTTCACAGGCAGCAGGGTATACGGCACACAGTAATGAAATCGTATCAGACACCGCTTTACTTAATAATCAAAGAGACGGTTGTCAAAAAACTGCACAAATCACCTCACAAAACATTTTCATATAGCTGTGTAATTATCACAGGACTCGATAACATGATACACATTGCTTTGTAGCTCTCAGGCAATGCACGTAAGTCAATCACTGTTTTGATTATACACTAATTGTGACACACACGTATTCGAAAACACTGAAGCAGAAGCCTGGAAAATACATCACCCACCTCATGAAAACCAGTGAACCTCCAGACCGACCATGGTGAAGAATTCATTTCAAATTGGCAGTGCACTGACACGGAATACACCATTATACGACAAGCATGCACGCGAAGACCAACAACATCCAGTGATTTAATAAGAGTACCGAGAAACGTATTTGATTGTGATTTAATGTACACACACGAATGAATCGACATACTCTCACAACTCCAACAGAATTGTGTATCAGACTTTGAAAATGTATCCTACTGATTTTCGATACAACCATTTACGGTAATCTGTGAACAATTCTAAGAAACCGGTTAACCTTCACAGAGAGAAATTCATGGCAGGCAGTCCAGTATGTTTGTTTAAAAATTCGAGATTCGGAATGAGTGTTTACTACTGGTCGACAGATATAGTCGCTATATACAGAATAACCACAGGAATTCACAAGCTTACATTATAAGCGACTGTAAAACAATGTTTTCTGTGGTGGTGGGGACGGGGGAGAGAGGGGTAAATTCTACAGTGGCGTATTACAGGAGAGTGGAGAACCAGATACACTTCTCATAGGACGAGTGTTATAAAGACGGAGTCGGGAAATATTTGTTGTTTGGTTTGGTTTCTCACCTTTACATCACAGGTGGGAAGATGTATAACTACAAGTGTCTGAAAACACATTAGTGTCATTCCAGCATTCACGCTGAGCTTCAGTTAATAACAGAATCAATAATTTGTCTATAGACTGTCACAACCTAGTTATAACTCTTCTGGAACCAGAAATAAACCGGAAAAAACATCTTAGATATGGAGAATACTGGATACATTTATTATACAAAGCCTATAGAGGATACTCATCTTCTTGAAACATCAGTAGGCGCCACACTCAAGATTCAATGTTAGCTGAAAATCCCAAATCTACGCATTGTTGCGAGAGCTGAGTGAGCTCTACTGAAATTAAGAACAGGAATACGATGTGTACTGAAGAAGAAGAAAAAGAATTTAAGAGTGATGAGAAGACATGTTCTGAGATATCGAACTACAGAATGTCATGCTTCATTCCAACATTATAAGCTTAAGTGTAGCGAAATCAATCCAGGCTGTAAAAAAGGCACAACAGCTTAAAAGGCAGGGAAGCACAGTAGATGTTTGACCAAAAAGCTTTCACTACGTTATATATAAAGAAATATGTTAAGACTTTCAAAATTTCCGAAGTGAGTTGTGTATACAAACATGAATTGCTACCTTGCGTAATGCTCAGGATTACTCTCAATCTGGATTCTTCGACAGTAATAGCAACACATTTGGTTGTATATGTGAAGCATAAGTATGATGAAATTGTCTGTTGTTATGACCCATCAGGCGATTTCAACTCGCTAACTGAATTAGAGAAGTACTTTGCGCGGAAAAACGAATTCTACATTTATGAAGAGTACCTCGTTATGAGGCGTGGTCATTGTCAGGCTCCTGACCATCTACAATCACTGCAAGTTGGGGACCAGTCCTACAAGAGAGTGCATGAATTCAAATACCAAGGGCCACTTTTCACTGAGAACTGTGAAGCATTGATCAATGCCAGAATACAAGCAAGAAACCGATATTACCACAGCCTAGCACAACTACTTCGGTCCAGATAGCTCTCCAGACAGTTTAAGATTCGACTGTACAAAACCCTGATCCAGCCTGTTGTTCTATATGGCTGTGAGACATTAAGTATCCGGAAACAGGACTTCCATAAGCTAATCGTTTTTGAGAGAAAAGTGCTTCGGAAGATCTACGGTCCGTTTCCGGATGCAGATACAGGGGAATGGAGGATCAGAGACAACCAAGAGCTTGAGGAACTATACCAGCAGCCCAATATAGCAGGAAATGTCAAAGCCAAACGAATGCAATGGGACGGCCATGTGGCCCGGATGGAGGATCACAGATGGCCTCGGAAGCTCCTGGATTTCGCACCTACAGGAAAGAGACCCCCCAGGGAGACCCAAGAAGCGTTGGAGGGATGGCCTCCATTAAGATTTAAACCAAGTGTCAATAGATGTTGACGGATGGCGGATAGCAGCAATGGACGAAATACCGTGGAGGAGGAAACTTGTAGATGCGTGCGGTCCACTGGGCCTGATCACGTAGTAGTAGTAGTAGTAGTAGTAATATCAACATACTTTTGTTTGTGAGTATCTCTGTATATTATTTTCAATGTGTACTTTCCAGCAGCAGATCAGACTTTGAATGAGCTTGAACTGCATGTAGTAGATCATGACAGCATCCTTGTAGAGAAGAGTTTCGCGGTAAGCGAATTATAGCGTGAATTCATATCAAAACACAGTATGAAGGTAACCTATATAATTGATTATCAAGCAGTCAAGGCATGACGATGTATCAAAATCAGGTGATCTACGAATCGCTCGGATTCCATGTCCTCTCGATATTATCATATCTTTCGAATACGATGAAAGATTTTCTCACAAAAGTCAGTTGCTTCAACATCTTTGGTAATAATGATGAAATGTGCATTCCCATTCAACCTTAGGATTTTATAGTGGTCCCGTGTAACAGCTATCTTTATGTCGACGCTTATTTTGTTATGACTGACGGGACCAATATATCCTCAACCAGACGTGTGCACTGTTATTTTATATTCCTGTTTCAACAAAAATATAAAACACCGCGAGAAATTCGCCCTTGAGTATAAATGCAGATGTCAGCCAAGTGTGCATGTTTTATTTGACCACGAACGGCATTTGTACAAGGCCTTCAATATGTTGCAAGTGTCAGTCGAGATCAGAACAGTGTCCTGTTTAGCTGTGAGAGCATTATTTCAGAGATAAGTGAATTAGAACGAGTGCTAATAGTTGGTGCTCGAATGATGGGTGCTTCCGTAACCAAAGTAGCCGAAGTGTTTCGAGTTTCAAGAAGCACCGAATCGAAGATTTATAACGCGTACAGAGAAAGCGAAAAAACACATCTGCTACGTAACAACGCGGACCGAAGTGTGTGTTGAGTAATCGTGACGGACGATCGTTGAAGAAGATTGTGACGAAAAGTAAGGAATTGAAGAAAATCGATAAATCGTTGTTTCACACTGATTCCAACTTCTGGCTGAGTTTACGTCTGGCCTACGTCGTCCCAAGCGCACCATGCAAACTGCTTGCTGCCAAGAATGAAATATGGCGGAGACTATTGGTGACTTGGGCAGCCATTTCGTGGTATTTCATGGACACCATGATTACTCTGCAAGACCGTTTTACGGACACACATTTTGATCGGTCAGGTCCATCCCATGGTACGATGTTGGTTCCTTAATGGTGATCCTGTATTTCAAGAGGATAGAACCCTGTTCACACGGCTCTGATCGTCCAGTACTGGTTTTTTTAACACGAAGATGAAATGTCGCATCTCCCCTGGCCAGCCACCAGATCTCAATATTATCGAGCCTTTGTGGTCTATTTTGGAGAGAAGGATGCGTAATCGCTATCCACCTCCTTCATCGGTACCTGAATAGGTGACTGGAATTCGATAGTAGGAAAAGGAAGAGAAGGAAAAGTAGTAGGTGAATATGGGATGGGGGTAAGAAAAGAAAGAGGATGCCCCCTCGTAGAATTTTGCACAGTGCATAACTTAGTCATGGCTAACACTTGGTTCAGGAATCATGAAAGAAGGCTGTATACATGGAAGAGGCCTGGAGGTACTGGAAGATTTCAGATAGATTATGTAATGGTAAGACAGAGATTTAGGAACCAGATTTTAAATTTTAAGACTTTTCAGGGGCAGACATGGACTCTGTCCACAATCTATTGGTTACGAACTGTAGATTAAAACTGAAGAAATGGTAAAAAGGCGGGAATTAAAGAAGATGGGACCTGGATAAACTGACAGAACAGGTTGTAGAGAGTTTCAGGGAGATCATAAGGGAACGATTGATAGGAATAGAGGAAAGAAATACAGTAGAAGAAGAATGGGGAGCTTTGAGGGATGAAATAGTGAAGGCAGCAGAGGATCAAGTAGGTAAAAAGACGAGGGCTAATGGAAATCCTTGGGTAACAGAAGAAATATTGAATTTAATTGATGAAAGGAGAAAATATAAAAATGCAGTAAATGAAGCAGGCAAAAAGGAATACAAACGTCTCAAAAATGAGATCGACAGGAAGTGCAAAATGGCTAAGCAGGGATGGCTAGAGGACAAATGTAAGGATGTAGCGGCATATCTCACTAGGGCTAAGATAGATACTGCCTACAGGAAAATTAAAGGGATCTTTGGAGAAAAGAGAACCACTTGTATGTTTTATCAAGAGCTCAGATGGAAACCCAGTTCTAAGCAAAGAAGGGAAAGCAGAATGGTGGAAGGAGTATATAGAAGGTCTATACAAGGGCCATGTAGTTGAAGGAAATGTTATGGAAATGGAAGAGGACGTAGATGAAGATGAAGTGGGAGATATGATACTACGTGAAGAATTTGACAGAGCACCGAAAGACCTAAGACGAAACAAGGCCCTGGGAGTAGACAACATTCCATTAGAAGTACTGACAGCCTTAGGAGAGCCAGCCCTAACAAAACTCTACCATCTGGTGAGCAAGATGTATGACACAGGCGAAATACCCTCAGATTTCAAGAAGAATATAATAATTCCAATCCCAAAGAAAGTAGGTGTTGACAGATGTGAAAATTACCGAACTATCAGTTTAGTAAATCATGGCTGCAAAATACTAACGCGAATACTTTACAGACGAATGGAAAAACTGGTAGAAGCCGACCTCGGGGAAGATCAGTTTGGATTCCGTAGAAATATTGGAACACGTGAGGGAACACTGACCGTACGACATATCTTGGAAGATAGATTAAGGAAAGCCAAACCGACGTTTCTAACATTTGTAGACTTAGAGAAAGCTTTTGACGATGTTGACTAGAATACTCTCTTTCAAATTCTGAAGGTGGCAGGGCTAAAATACAGGGAGCGAAAGGCTATTTACAATTTTTACAGAAACCAGATGGCGGTTATAAGAGTCGAGGGGCTTGAAAGGGAAGCAGTGGTTGGGAAGGGAGTGAGGCAGGGTTGTAGCCTCTCCCCAATGTTATTCAATCTGTATATTGAGCAAGCAGTAAAGGAAACAAAAGAAAAATTCGCCATGGAGAAGAAATAAAAACTTTGAGGTTCGCCGATGACATTGTAATTCTGTCAGAGACAGCAAAGGACTTGGAAGAGCAGTTGAATGGAATGGATAGTGTCTTGAAAGGAGGTTATAAGATGAACATCAACAAAAGCAAAACGAGGATAATGGAATGTAGTCGAATTACGTCAGGTGATGCTGAGGGAATTAGATTAGGAAAAGACACTTAAAGTAGTGAAGTTGTTTTGCTATTTGGGGAGCAAAGTAACTGATGATGGTCCAAGTAGAGAGGATATAAAATGTAGACTGGCAATGGCAAGGAAAGCGTTTCTGAAGATGAGGAATTTGTTAACATCGAGTATAAATTTAAGTGTCAGGAAGTACTTTCTGAAAGTATTTCTATGGTGTGCAGCCATGTATGGAAGTGAAACATGGACGATAAATAGTTTGGACGAGAAAAGAATAGAAGCTTTCGAAATGTGGTGCTACAGAAGAATGCTGAAGATTGGATGAGTAGATCGCATAACTAATGAGGAGGTATTGAATAGAATTGGAAAGAAGAGAAATTTGTGGCCCACCTTGATTAAAAGAAGGGAGCGTTTGGTAGGGCATGTTCTGAGGCATCAAGACATCACCAATACGAAAGATGGAATTCGTAACATACATCGGGCGTTCCCAGTTGCAGCGATACACAAACTGACAGAAAAATGAGATATTTTCTAATAATTTGATATCAATGTTAAAACTGTAAATAGAGTATACAAAGTTCAAAGTGTAAAAAAAAGTTCCGCCTACACTAAACATAAAAAACACATCTATTGTGCTACAAACTGTAGTTTTCCTTCCAGAAGGGTTGTTCAAACGTCATCTCCAGGAAGAGTATGTAGATGAAATCACCACATGGCGTAAAAGAGGAAAAAAGAATCCATTTATTTTTGAGAGCTCCCTTCAAAGGTACTAATTTTTACTCTATATTCGCATGCGAATTTCGAAGTTCAGTTTGTTGTTTCCAGTTTGCAGCAGATTCCTGTCAAAGTAAAAGTAGTCGTTATGTTGGTCCTTATCGGTTTCGCAAAAACACATTTCACCCCAGAACGTTTAGGCGCAAGCAAGGAAGAAGCCAAAGAAGTGGTCCAGTGGTCCCGGACCTCTCCTATCACCTAAATGAAATTACGAGTACACACGACCCAGTTGCCGTCTAGTGAAATTGAAAGATATAAGTGGCGATCAAAAAGTTTCCATTTCAGAATGTTTCTGCAGCGTATGTGCAATGCAACGCGACTGTGACTCGGATATTATAAGCACAGGCGTCTGAACAAGGGATCAATGTGGCATTCGTACAGTAAATGCAGAAACGTGATCTGTGGTGAGTATACTATCAAATGTGTCCAAACAGGACGAAGGGAAGTCGAAGGACAAACACTGGTAGACACCCATTGGAGAATGACGAATGTGTATGGGGCATCACGTCTGTTGAAAAGCACCATTGTGGAATGGTATGACAAGGTGTTTTGCTGCTTCACGATAACGCGCGTACCCACATCGCAAATGTCGTAACGCAGAAGATACTTCAACTCAAGTGGAAGGCACTTGTGCACCTGCCTTATAGTCCTGATCTTTCTTCATGCTATTATCAACCCTTAGGTCTCTTAAACAGCACTTGGAGGGTGACGAATCCTGTTGGACGAGAATGTGCAGCAGGCAGATACGGACTCCTCCACACAGCACTGTGTTTTATCAAATGGGTATTATCAGACTGGTGCAGGGATGCGTGAATGGGATGATTGCCTCAATGCCAGTAGTGGGACAAAGTTCGTACCAGCATATTTTGTTAGTGCAGGTTGCCTACATCAGGGGCAGGTATGCACTCAGGGGCAAACCTATTGTTGTCCTTCGATTGACAGGTCATTAGCCTATTGTTCTACTTTTATTGACAGGTCCTTAACCTAATGTTCTGCTAAGAGGGTCCTTCCTTTTGACTGAGAGGTCCTTAACCTATTATTTCCCAGCTCCCTCCTCCTCGCCCCCCCCCCTCAGGAAACCTCCCCTGTCACTGCTACAGCTATACTTTCAGGTCTCAGTTATTGGAATAGCCCCTCTCACTATTATCAATTTGATTGGCAGGAAAAAGATTCAGTTGATTGGTCATTTGTAGGGAATTCGATTGTCGTGAATAGAATAGTGTTTCAACAATTTAGGGGATTCGAGGAAGTGTATGGAATATAGTTTATTTATTTACTTAAAGAATTTTTCAGGAAATCGATTACCACCACCCCGCCACACCATCCCCGCCCACTCGCCCGCTCTCCTCTCCCCCTCCCCACCTCTACTTGGAAAATAGCGGTACCGTGGTGGAAAGGAAGGATCTCACAAAGAGTAATTCAAGGGTACATTGCTTTTTATTTTTATAAAATCAGTTTGTGGGGCTTGGATTTCTCTTGTTCATCATTCCTGCTGTCTGGAAAGATGCAGGTCTTGTAAGAAGTAATTACATTGATCGCATTTCTTTTTTTATTCCGATTGTGCGAGGAATACCATCATGAAACATACATCACACGTAATTACACACAGTTCAAAACCTTTCAATTATGAAGCATGTACTGCCCACCATCCCCTGTCCACTGGACCGCACAGGATACTACCACACACGCTCCCAGGAGTCGGGATGCACTGGCGGCCCCCGCAAAGTGACGACGCGGCCGTCAGCTACCAAACCAAGCGTAGGTGTCAGTTTGGGTACAGCAAAGATGAGATGGTGGCATCCCTTTGATACATGGCACCTGAGAAATACCTGTCGAAATACGTGTACACCTAGGCACCATTGCTGGCACAATACCTCTCTACCTGTGGATACTGACGTCAAAGGTCACGCTATAGAAATCTGTTCCGATGCTTCCCAGAGTAGAACAGGGTGCATTTTTCTTCGCAATCCTAATGTGACAGCCCATCCATTACATATCAGTCCCTTCCCAGAAATCGTTAAGTGTCGTAGAAATAGTTAACGGTCGTTTTTGTAGGAGCTTTCATGAAGTCTCAGCTTGTCTGCATGGAAATTCTTGTCCTAACAGGAGCTGTTTACGAAAATAGTCCCAAATAACACCAAATGTATTCTTCCTGATGATCCTAATGGGAAAGCCTGTCTGTCGCTGAATTTATCTGTGAAACTGCTGCTGTTGCCGGTGTAGGAGCACCATCCGCCATTGTTTTCTGCAGATGAGACTTTCAGAGGCAAAACTATGTTGTACACATCGCCATATTGCACTGACAGTTAAAACCCAGAAAAACGGCCTACAGATCATCAGATACCCCACATACACACCGTGTTGCAGTGCAGAGCCGACGGAGGAAAACAGAGCAGACACTCTGCAGATGTGGAATATGTGGAGTGGAGGTGACTGGATACAATCGAGTACAGTGCTATACTATGTCTCCCGATCAGTGCACTTGCGCCAGGTGTTGGCAGCTCTACTACATTTACAAGCAATTTTAGAACACGTAACGAGAGGTTATGCAATGATCGCATGGGTAGAACTGACATAAAGTCGATAGAACTGCGAAAAATACGTATAAATTGAGGAAATATACACTTAAATGTGGAGAATTTGAGGAAGTACTCCCCCATGAACCATGGACCTTGCCGTTGGTGGGGAGGCTTGCGTGCCTCAGCGATACAGATAGCCGTACCGTAGGTGCAACCACAACGGAGGGGTATCTGTTGAGAGGCCAGACAAACGTGTGGTTCCTGAAGAGGGGCAGCAGCCTTTTCAGTAGTTGCAAGGGCAACAGTCTGGATGATTGACTGATCTGGCCTTGTAACAATAACCAAAACGGCCTTGCTGTGCTGGTACTGCGAACGGCTGAAAGCAAGGGGAAACTACAGCCGTAATTTTTCCCGAGGGCATGCACCTTTACTGTATGGTTAAATGATGATGGCGTCCTCTTGGGTAAAATATTCCGGAGGTAAAATAGTCCCCCATTCGGATCTCCGGGTGGGGACTACTCAAGAGGACGTTGTTATCAGGAGAAAGAAAACTGACTGGCGTTCTACAGATCGGAGCGTGAAATGTCAGATCCCTTAATCGGTCAGGTAGGTTAGAAAATTTAAAAAGGGAAATGGATAGGTTAAAGTTAGATATAGTAGGAATTAGTGAAGTTCACTGGCAGGAGGAACAAGACTTTTGGTCAGGTGAATACAGAGTTATAAATACAAAATCGAATAGAGGTAATGCAGGAGTAGGTTTAATAATGAATAAAAAATAGGCGTGCGGGTAAGCTACTACAAACAGCATAGTGAACGCATTATTGTGGCCAAGATAGACACGAAGCCCACGCCTACTACAGTAGTACAAGTTTATATGCAAACTAGCTCTGCAGATGATGAAGAAATTGATGAAATGTATGATAGACAAAATAAATTATTCAGATAGTGAAGGGAGACGAAAATTTAATAGTCATGGGTGACTGGAATTCGAGTGTAGGTAAAGAGAGGGAAGGAAACATAGTAGGTGAATAGGGATTGGGGGTAAGAAATGAAAGAGGAAGCCATCTGGTAGAATTTTGCACAGAGCATAACTTAATCATAGCTAACACTTGGTTCAAGAATCATAAAAGAAGGTTGTATACATCGAAGAATCCCGGAGATACTAAAAGGTATCAGATAGATTATATAATGGTAAGACAGAGATTTAGGAACCAGGTTTTAAATTGTAAGACATTTCCACGGGCAGATGTGGACTCTGACCACAATCTATTGGTTATGAACTGCAGATTAAAACTGAAGAAACTGCAAAAAGGTGGGAATTTAAGGAGATGGGACCTGGATAAACTGAAAGAACCAGAGGTTGTACAGAGTTTCAGGGAGAGTACCAGGGAACAATTGACAGGAATGGGGGAAAGAAATACAGCAGAAGAAGAATGGGTAGCTCTGAGGGACGAAGTAGTGAAGGCAGTAGAGGATCAAGTAGGTAAAAAGACGAGGGCTAGTAGAAACCCTTGGGTAACAGAAGAAATATTGAATTTAATTGATGAAAGGAGAAAATATAAAAATGCAGTAAATGAAGCAGGCAAAAAGGAATATAAACGTCTCAAAAATGATATCGACAGGAAGTGCAAAATGGCTAAGCAGGGATGGGTAGAGGACAAATGTAAGGATGTAGAGGCTTATCTCACTAGGGGTAAGATAGATACTGCCTACAGGAAAATTAAAGAGACCCTTGGAGAAAAGAGAGCCAGTTGTACGAATATCAAGAGCTCAGGTGGAATCCCAATGCTAAGCAAAGAAGGGAAAGCAGAAAGGTGGAAGGAGTATATAGAGGGTCTATACAAGGGCGATGTACTTGAGGACAATATTATGGAAATAGAAGAGGATGTAGATGAAGATGAAATGGGAGATACGATACTGCGTGAAGAGTTTGACAGAGCACTGAAAGACCTGACTCGAAACAAGGCCCCGGGAGTAGACAACATTCCATTAGAACTACTGACGACCTTGGGAGAGCCAGTCCTGACAAAACTCTACCATCTGGTGAGCAAGATGTACGGGACAGGCGAAATACCCTCAGACTTCAAGAAGAATATAATAATTCCAATCCCAAAGAAAGCAGGTGTTGACAGATGTGAAAATTACCGAACTATCAGTTTAATAAGTCACAGCTGCAAAATACTAACACGAATTATTTACAGGCGAATGGAAAAACTGGTAGAAGCCGACCTCGGGGAAGATCAGTTTGGATTCCGTATAAATATTGGAACACGTGAGGCAATACTGACCCTACGACTTATCTTAGAAGAAAGATTAAGGAAAGGCAAACCTACGTTTCTAACATTTGTAGACTTAGAGAAAGCATTTGACAATGTTGACTGGAATTTTCTCTTTCAAATTCTAAAGGTGGCAGGGGTAAAATACAGGGAGCGAAAGGCTATTTACAATTTGTACAGAAACCAGATGGCAGTTATAATAGTCGAGAGACATGAAAGGGAAGCAGTGGTTGGGAAGGGAGTGAGACAGGGTTGTACCCTCTCCCCAATGTTATTCAATCTGTATATTGAGCAAGCAGTAAAGGAAACAAAAGAAAAATCCGGAGTAGGTATTAAAATCCATGGAGAAGAAATAAAAACTTTGAGGTTTGCTGATGAGATTGTAATTCTGTCAGAGACAGCAAAGGACTTGGAAGAGCAGTTGAACGGAATGGGCAGTGTTTTGAAAGGGGGATACAAGATGAATATCAACAAAAGCAAAACGAGGATAATGGAATGTAGTCGAATTAAGTCGGGCGATTCTGAGGGAATTAGATTAGGAAATGAGACACTTAAAGTAGTAATGGAGTTTTGCTATTTGGGGAGCAAAATAATTGATGAAGGTCGAAGTAGAGAAGATATAAAATGTATACTGGCAATGGCAAGGAAAGCGTTTCTGAAGAAGTGAAATTTGTTAACATCGAGTATAGATTTAAGTGTCAGGATGTCGTTTCTGAAAGTATTCGTATGGAGTGTAGCCATGTATGGAAGTGAAACATGGACGATAAATAGTTTGGGCAGGAAGAGAACTGAAGCTTTCGAAATGTGGTGCTACAGAAGAATGCTGAAGATTAGATGGGTAGATCACATAACTAATGAGGAGGTATTGAATAGAATTGGGGAGAAGAGAAGTTTGTGGCACAAGTTGACGAGAAGAAGGGACCGGTTGGTTGGACGTATTCTGAGGCACCAAGGGATCACAAATTTAGCATTGGAGTGCAGCGTGGAGGGTAAAAATCGTAGAGGGAGACCAAGAGATGAATACACTAAGCAGATTCAGAAGGATGTAGGTTGCAGTAGGTACTGGGAGATGAAGAAACTTGCACAGGATAGGGTAGCATGGAGAGCTGCATCAAACCAGACTCAGGACTGAAGACCACAACAACAACAACAACACTTGTGTGTCCTCTGGTTCCCACAGAACAATTTGTACATGGGAACAAGTATGCGACAGCACAAGGAATCTGAGAAAACGTCGACATGGATGCAAAGGGAATCAGGGAAACATCACCTTTTCCCATTGAGGCAGCATTCCACTCTATGTCGATTGAGGTAACAGTGATACATGCGAGTTGACTACTGTATTTGATGCTTTTCAGGAAGACAGAGAACCTTCTGTCTCAGATCTTACTAGCATCTGCGTGAAGGATGATAAAGAGTGGATGGAGTGGTCAGTTGAGATGGAGTTGAAACGAGGCACGATTTAGTGGTAGACTGACGATGCATTCTAGAGAGAGAGAGAGGGAGAAGTTGCTGCTGGTCATTTGGTCAAATGATGTTCTGCCAGGATGCATCAGCTGTGTGACATAGTCTTCATTCGACTCGCATACAACCGCATGTTCTGTGTGCGTCTTAGAGCAGTGTCTATTTGCGATCATTAACAGTAAACCTCTTCGTGATCAGAGGACTTCCATCACAAGTGTGATGAAACGTGATACATTCCTCTAAAAAAATGAAGATTTATTTGATGTACTCCATTCCCCTGTCGCATCTTGGGTGTAAAACGGATACTTCAGTTTCATAACTTAGCGATAGGTGTTTGTGAGACTGCAATCCCTTGTGGATACATTTGCTTGACAGATGTGCTGTTTACAAAGTTAGTGACGACATGACTTGTAATTTCACATGTCGGATGCTGCTGCTATGCGTTTATCTGTTCCCTTGTAAGAGGTATTCTCCATTACTAACGATCATTTTATATAGGACTGATGTGGGAATAGTATAATTTCTGAACCGTGATCAGATGTGAACAGTGGACTCTACATCTCTGGAATGCTGCATTGTGCATGTATCACACAGAGCTGCTTGTTTTAAGGAAGTTGTTTTTTTGTTTTACAGTTTTTTACCATAGTTTATCATAGAGAAACCTGCAAGAAGGATGTATGTCATGCACTGGAAATATATTTCTTATATTGGAATAGTAACGGCGCTGCATTCCACACGACTGTCAGGTCGGAAACTCAAACGATCTCACATTATAGCCTGTTTTAAGTGCATAACCGTGTAGCTTAGGAGTGCATGTGTTTATGTTCTCTCTTATGACCTCAATCAACACACCATCTACAGTTTGTGATCCTTCTCAATCAACCTTCGCCTATAACTCACTGGATATATTGCAGAACATCTGACATGGCATCGAGACAACATATGTTACAAATACTGGAGAAATATCTAGCGGCGGCATGAGAGAGTTGCTAATATTGGTTTTGTACCACGTTCCTTAGCTGAATCACTTTCACATTTCCATGATTTAACTATGAGGTTGCATCGTCGGCTACGTGTAACCGCACTGTTGGTCTGATAATATATACCACAGCGATCACCGTCTATATTCAGTGTCGCAGTATTCGTCTGGAAAAACCAGTTCATTCGGAGGTAAAGCCATAAGTCGATTTATAAAGCTGGTATAGCTTTTAACATGAATATTTGTGTTCACCTGTAGAACCAAGACCGATTGTGGTAGTAATATGTGTTGTGTTGGCTGAAGAGCCAACACCGTGTTACTAGAGGAGGCCGAAATGCACGCGTTTAGCTCACGCAGGCTGGCGTGAGGAGGGAAGGACTATACTGACGTGAGATCTGGAACACGACAAGGAATTAGAATTCAGAAAGCGGACGTAGCTAGTTGATATTTAACTTTAATCCATTTATGATGAACGTCGCTCTTGACGGTACATGATTCACAATATTATCTGTTCAGAAGACATAGTAACTGAATATGGCGCCTTGCTAGGTCGTAGCAAATGACGTAGCTGAAGGCTCTGCTAAACTATCGTCTCGGCAAATGAGAGCGTATGGAGACAGTGAAACATCGCTAGCAAAGTCGGCTGTACAACTGGGGCGAGTGCTAGGGAGTCTCTCTATACCTGCCGTGTGGCGGCGCTCGGTCTGCAATCACT
Organism: Schistocerca piceifrons; assembly: GCF_021461385.2. Classification (NCBI taxonomy): domain Eukaryota; kingdom Metazoa; phylum Arthropoda; class Insecta; order Orthoptera; family Acrididae; genus Schistocerca; species Schistocerca piceifrons. Next base: position 345,535,287 of record NC_060139.1, read on the forward strand.
GATAGTGGCGACACGCGGGTCCGACGTATACTAACGGACCGCGGCCGATTTAAAGGCTACCACCTAGCAAGTGTGGTGTCTGGCGGTGACACCACAATATGGTCTTGTTTCTTTAACATATAGCGATTTGTAGACGATTACGCCTCTCTTTCTAAGACACAGTGGTCGCGCTCGCAAGAAAAATTTATGAGACATGTCAACCCACCGCTGATTTTCTCTCAGCATTATTTCGTATCGCCAGCAATCAGTTACTGGCAGAGTATTACACTTAGTACTAGGTGGTGCATGATAGGTTCGCCTTTAGCATCAGGCTTATTAAGTATGTGTTTGTGTTCTGACATGTGCAAAGGAAATGACTATGTCCAGTCGTAATGAATGTATGCATTTGACATGGAATACTGTGATAGCACGGGGAAAGTATGTCAAGTAATAAGAATGGTACAGATATTTCTATTTTGAGAGCCACAGCCGTCAACGGCGTGTATTTCCGATACTTCGTTCATTGTCAAATTTCGTCTGTATTGAGACTGCGATCGTAACATTTAATTGTAAGTATAGCGATCAAATATGTTTGTTACTAGTTTCCTAGGATAATTCTGTCTACGGGTGCGTGGCGTGCTGGCGGTGGCCTGTGGCGGGAATGATTCACATTTACGGCTAATGGTTGGAGCTGTCCGAATGGAGAGGCCTGTTGGAATGCAGGAATGTAATGGACTTAACCGTGTCGTCCTCTAGATGGCTGAATAGCGAACTAACACTTAGTATGTGTTGGATAGCTTTCGTGATCGCGTGGAAATTTGAGAAGATTCAATATGGACGTGTGTTTGCGCTGGACCATTATTCCCTCCCACGTAAATTGTCCAGTTGACTTCTTCTACACATATCGCGCTTTTATTTAGTTCAGGGAGGAACATCGATTGTGGTGTGTGCATCTAGCAGGTGAAAGACGAGCGGAAGACACGATTGCAGGTTCTCTAGGCATGAGAAACACCTTAGTTGACTTTGTAAATTATAAGAATGATTTCGAATCTGTTACATCACCGATATTGGTATTCGCGGGTGGAAATATTAGATATCAACAGGCCTGTATCAATAAGTCACCCTTTCTCGCACATGTAACAAACAAAATCTTTGCATGACGCTCTAATAGACTGGTTTTTTTTCGTAACAAACTCAATTTTGCCAGCTGAAACAACAGATTCGTCTTGCGGTGATCCTCCTCAAGTGTTAGACAGGTACGGTGATTAGCAACAAGAACTTAAAAATGTGCTTAGACTACAACAGTATTGCGGTTTCTCCACCCATCTGATCGGATCTGGATGGTGGTACATGAAACGTACTGACACAAACTCCGATTTGGCGATCTGAATGTGGCTTGATTTACAAGTATCGAAAATACAACAAGGTTTCGCGGAAGTGGTGAAATCGATAAACCAAAAAGACACTAGGACTTTTATGTAATCAATTTTATTTATTTACTTATTTATTTTTTTTTTTACAGTGTGAGAGCGACACCCAGCTGTGCGAGTGTGGACGTATCAATTTTTTTTATATACCTGTAATTGATAGAAGTGTTATGCTGCTGCTTAAATGTAAAGGTACTGTGGCCAATGTTCCGACATGTCACAGACATTTGTGGGAACTAATCAAACTACTAATCACGTAAAAAAAATTATGTATGTCTAGTTGTAAGGGAAGGATAGATTTGATGTGGTGACATAAGGGATGATAGATTCATTTTGTAACCAGTTTCATAATACAGCAAAGCAGGGGTTCAACTGGATCTGCTATAATGTTCAAACAGGGTGGGCAGTACAGCTGTAACAAAATGTGTCCTCATCGGCAGCCCTAAGTGTATCCTCGAGCTTTCCTTGTTGCAATATCGACAGTGACATTGATTACAGTACACCAACCCATATCAGTGATGTCTTTCCAACCCTTTCGCCCGCGGGAACGTTGTTGATTATCACATAGTGATGGACGCCTGTGCTTTGTAACACTTATTTGAGAGAGTCTTGGCAGGATGCAGCGCCTTCTGGAAGTGCTGACTGGAAAACTTAAACTTCAGATACTTTCCTAGGACTGAAGAGAATCGAGACACGTAGCTGATGTGAGTGTGGGCTTACCATAATTTTCTCGGGCGCTGTACACATATAAACGATAACTGCACTGTTTGTCTGGTATGCATATATGTCGCAGTGTAAAGTTACTGTGGCTTATGTTCCGGCATGTGCAAAGAAACTGACTGTGTGTCCTACTGTAAGTGAGTTCAGTACATCGATAGCCGTAATGGGAAAGAAATATGTTGTTTTCTATGTAGAACATTATGTGCACTATAGATATTGAGATTCGTTCCAGAACCACGGCCGTCAAGAGGAGACATATATTCTTGTGAGTCTGGAGATACTCGTAGAAAGTGTAGCAGCACACAAGCAGGTCAGGGCCGGAAAAAGCATCTCAGCGGACGCCTTTGTTCCGAGCTGGGTCTTACACCAGTCCAGAGAGTCCGAGAAAACTTCCGACTTATGATGATTTGGCTCGCAGTTACCCCTGGACAGGTAAATAGTGAACTAATACCCAATTAGCATTGAGTCACCTTCAGGACCACCTGTGTCACGTGTATACTCTGGAAAAATTTGGGAAGATTTAATATGACGAGTGTTTGCGTATTGATAGCGTTTGAACTCTTACTACTCAAGTCTTCATAGGGTGGAGGGTCGTTCACAGCCGGCTGACCTCTCTCTGGCTAACATGCTTCCACAGCGGCGGTAATGGGCTACGTTTATGGTGGCAGTTTCCTCCGTTGGATGTGCACTGCGGCATGGTGAGTATGTGGGAATTATTTGATGATCTGTAGACCATTTTTGTGGGGTTTAACTGTCAATGCAATATAGCGATCTGTACAAAATAGTTTTGCTGCTGAAAGTCCCATCTGCAGAAAACAATGGTGGATAGTGCTCCCACACTGGCAGCAGCAGCAGCAGTTTGACAGGTAAATTCAGTGACGGACGAGCTGTCCCAGTAGGATCATCAGGAAGAAAGCATTCGGGGCTATTTTCGTAAACAGCTTCTGTTAGGATAAGGATTTCCATGCAGACAAGCTGAGACATCACGAAAGATCCTACGAAAGCAACTGTTAACTATTTCTGCGACATTTTACGATTTCCGGGAAGGGACTGATATGTAATGGACGGGCTGTCCCATTAGGATCGCTAGGAACAATGCACCCTCTTCTGCTCTGGGAAGTACTGGAACAGATTGACCTGTGACCTCAATATCCACAGGTAGAGAGGTATCGTGCCAACAATGGTGGCTAGGTATTCGACAGGTATTTCTCAGGTGCCATGTATCAAAGGGACGCCACTGTCTCATCCTTGCGGGATCCGAACTGACACCTGTGTGTGGTTTGGCAGCTGACGGCCACGTCATCACTTCGCAGGGGCATCCTGACTCCTGGGAGCGTGTGCAGTAGTGTCCTGTGCAGTCCATTGGACAGGGGATGGCAGGCAGTGTGTGCTTCATAACTGAAAGATTTTTAACTGTGTGTAATTATGTGTGAGTGTGTGTTTCATGATGATATTCCTTGCACAGTTGGAATAAAAAATGAAATGCGATCGATGTAATTACTTCTCACAAGACTTGCATCTTTCCAAACAGCAGAGATGATGAGCAAGAAAACCCAAGCCCCGCAAACTGATTTTTTTATAAAAAAAACAATATTCCCTTGAATTTCCCTTCGTGAGATCCACCACAGAGCCGCCAATTTCCAGGTGGAGGAGGGGAGGGGGAGAGGGCAAGGGGGGAGGGGATGGACTTGTGGGATGTTGATCGATTTCCGGAAAAATTCATTAAATAAATAAATAAACTATATTCCATACACTGGCTTGAATCCCCTAAATTGCTTAAACAATATTCCGTACACTACAATCGAATTCCCTCCAAATGACTGATCAACTGAGTCTTTTTACCACCAATTTCCTGGAGGAAGGGTGGGAGGGGAGGCGTTTTGCCAGAGAGGGAGAGGTTAATTAACTGATCAATTTAATTATGTAGTCAATCAAATTGATAAGAGTGAGAGTGGCTATTCCAATTACTCAGACCTGAAAGTGTACCTGTAGTAGCGATGGGGGAGGTTTTATGAGGGGTGGGGGGAGGAGCAGGGAGCTGGGGAACAGTAGGTTAAGGACCTGTCAATCAAAAGGAAGGATCCTTTTAGCAGAACAATAAGCTAAGGACCTCACAATCAAAGGAGAACAATAGTTTTGCTCCTGAGTGTATACCTGCCCCTGATGTAGGCAACCTGCATTAACGAAATGAGCTGGTACGAACCTTGTACCACTACTAATGCCCATGGCGATTTTGCTTGAGTGATATACCATTCCTGGTCTATATGGCTTTTGAATGAAAACTGTTTCATTGTCTGTATCTTTTGATTTTCAATCATAGGACGTAAAAGGCATGTGCTATCGATAGTTTACACGATCATCGACTTATTTAAACTATCGATAGAACGACTGCACAAACTGCTGTCACCTATCCATACTTTAGCCAAGGCCAACTATTGTACACTGTTGCCCTTCGTTGAGTTCAGTTATTGTATTGTTAATCTGTTGAGTTCTTACTTGCACTTGAATTTAATGTAAGTGCTGGCGTTTATTGTTTTTGTACTTCGTGCTGTTCTGATAGTTTCTAATTATGGAAAACCAGTTTTGATTCGTCCACTAGCATTCAAAATATGCACGCACAACTAAAACAGCCTAATTACCTGTCTACAGCAGTTTCATGTTAGCAATGGAGTGACTATTTGGAGAATGATAATATGTCGGCGTTGCAATACTTCAGACTTTCACGAGGCAGCGGAGCGGAAAACATCGTAACAAATGACCTTAAATTAAAATTCATGCATAAAAATATACTTGGATTGACCTGTGTCGCCAAAAATTGCGTTGATAAAAAAAAGGCAGACGGCGACGTTTACGTTTCTTAAAAAAATATGCGCAAAATTGTATCATTAATAGCTCAAATTGCAAAATATCGCTCATCTGATCGCCGAGCGGCACTCAGTTATGAAAACTTTTGCGGAAAGATGGGGAAGGGTTCGTGGAGAGCGAAAGGGATATTTAATGAGAGTACATTCTGTAGTGAGTTAGCATCTAAAATATAATTTCTGCGGTCTGCTTGAATTCCCCCGAGACGACTGCACCCTGCAGTCCCCCCCCCCCCTTTCCTCTCTTCGTCCAAAATCTATTTACGCTCTTGTAATACTATAGTAAGTGAAACACGAATTCCTTGTACAATTAAATTTTAAACTATGCAAGCATTCATGCAATATCAAATGACGAAACATCCACAATTAAAGGTAAAACGTGCAATAGCAGAAAAATGAAACAATGTCAAAGACATATTCTATATTTGTTGCGATGCATTTTATTTTATCTGAAAACAATGTACAACAAACAGTTTTTCCAAATTCTTCACCGATCAGGGCAGCTCTGCACCTTGAGGCGCTAAGCTAGCTAGCTATGGGTTCGGGAGGAAAGGTGGTTCGTGTCCATCCGCCGGCAACCTTGCAAATGGTTTCCTTCTGTTTCCTATTTTCAGTTTAGGCAAATGTCAGGGTCGGTCCTTGCTATAGCCCATAGCCAATTCCTTCCAAATTCCTTTCTTTCCTGACATATTGCAGTTCCATCAAAGATACAGTCTCTCTGCTGAAATGAAAAGAGCCTCATTGAAGGAGCGCCGAATATCTCTTCGGAGACTTGTCCCACCAAAAGCAGCACTTACAGTGGAAGGTGGGTAGCAAATATCGTTTTGTACTATGCATCTGCACACACAGATGGCTCATTTGTGAAATGGTTATATACCATTTTTTCAAGTTTTATTACAGGACGGTATTATACTGAGAAATGTCTTATTCGTAATATCCTGTGAACAGTGATACCAATAGTCACAACTTTGACGTATTCGTAAATAAACATCCATGAACGGCTGCATATGTTGTATATCGGAGAGGAGTTTGTTACCATTAAAGAATGTACAGTCACTTATCATGGATAATTACATATTCATTTATAAGGTCACATAAGCAATATTAAGATCCTAAAACTGTACGTGATGGTATTTGTGTATCCCGTTTTCATTTATAAATAAATTTGGTTGTTATAGTTTTAGGTTGACTCTTGAAATAATAATTTTTAAAAACTTCGTGATTCTTAAGGAAACTGAAGAATTTTAATGAAATGAAACACACTTTAATAAAATTTGAGATTTAATTGAGGAACTTCGGATGCCTTAATGCAGTGAAGAAATTCTGACATCTTTCAGATAAGTTGTAAATTTAAATATAGGCTTGCAGTACGAGAAATGTAGTTATCGTGAAAAGAGATTTGAGCCAGTTTAATGTCTTAAGTTAAGAGCCTTTTGCTTTGCGATAGTGGACAATATATTAAAAGACTGAGCGGCGTTTTGTTAGGAAAGAGGCGATATATTATATTCGAATATATATATATATATATATATATATATATATATATATATATATATATATATATATATATATATTTGCGTGTGTGTGTGTACACTGTTGACATTATATGTTATATTTTTTTAAGAAAAGTCTTTCTTGTATGATTTTATAACATCAGTACTATTTGCATGAAGGCCTCCCAAAAGCAAATTATGCACGTTAAGTTAGTCAAGAAATAAAATGAAAAGCATGTTGCTTTTTAAGATCCTCTTTAACAAATCGGACCTCCCCTTTCACAAAATCCTGGCTACGTCCTTGGAGCAGGGTTCCCGAGGAAACATTTCTGGATGATAGATCTGAGGCTGTGAAATTATTGTTATTTGTATTTATCTGCCGAATGTTATTCGGATTTTAAGTTGACCATGTTTTTCTAATCCATGTAAATCCACCTCAGTCGACAAAGAAGTCGAATAATTAATTTGTAAATAATCTCTGTTTACAACAAAGTTCGCTTCTCATCAGTATGTAAGTTACTAGATCAAAAATTCATTCCATAAATGATGTTACACGTTCTCTTACCGCCGGCACTAGAGATAAAAGTCGTTCCACGAATAAGACGGATGAGGACAGTTATTAGTTGCTTCAAGTTAGCCTGTCGTCGAGTAACTCAATTATTCGTCACAGGTTGGGAAAGAGATTGTTACATGTTGTTGTTGTTGACGTGGTCTTCAGTCCGAAGACTGGCTCGATGCAGCCCTCCATGCTTCTCTGTCCTGTACAAGCCTCTTCATCTCTGAATAACTACTGCAACCTACATCCTTCTGAATCTGCTTACTGTATTCATCTCTTGGTCTCCATCTATGACTTTTACCCCCCAAGCTTCCCTCCATTATTAAATTGGTGAGCCCTTGATGGCGCAGAATATGTTCTGTCAACCGATCCCTTAGTCTAATCAGGTTATGCCACGAATTTCTTTTCTCTCCAGTATTGTTTAGTACCTTCTCATTAGTTACGTGCTCTATCCATCTACTCTTCAGCATCCTTCCTTAGCACCACATTTCAAAAGCTTCAATTCTCTTATTGTCTAAACTTTTTATCATCCATGTTTCGTTTCCATAAATGGCTATACTCCAGACAAATACCTGCAGAAAAGACTTCCTACCGCTTAAGTCTATATTCGCCATTATCAGTCAACATTTTATATCCTCTCGACTTCGGCCATAAGCTGCTGCACAAATGGCAAAACTCATCTACCACTTTAAATATAATTCCCTCAGCGTCATCTGATTTAATTTGTTTACATTCCATTGTCTTTGTTTTGCTTTTGTTGATGTTCATCTCATACCCTTCTTTCAAGACACTGTCCATTCCCTTCAACTGGTCTTCCAAGTCCTTTGCCGTCTCCAATAGAATTACAACGTCATCGGCAAACCGCAAAGTTTTCATTTCTTCTCCCCGAACCTTAATTCCTGCTTCAAATTTTTCTTAACTTCCTGCTACTGATTGCTCACTGTGTAAATTGAATAACATTGGGGATAAGCTACAATCCTGTCTCACTCCCTTCCCAGCCAGTTTCCCTTTCATGCCCCTCTACTCTAATAACGACGGTCCGGTTTCTGTCCATGTTGTAAATAGCCTTTCGCTCCTTGTGTTTTACTCCTGCTATCTTCAAAATTTCAAAGAGAGTATTCCAGTCAACATTGTCAAAAGCTTTCTCTAAGACTACCAATGCTATCAACATAGGTTTATATTTCCTTCACCTACCTTCTGAGTGTAAGAGAAGTTGTAGGGTCAATATTGCCTCTCGTGTTCCTACATTTCTCCGGATACCAAACTGATCATCCCCGAGGACTGCTTCTACCAGTTTTTGCGTTGTTCTTTAAAGAATTTGTGTTAGTATTTTGCAACCATGACTTGTTAAACGAATAGTTCGGTAATACTCACATCTGTCAGCACCTGCTTTCTTTGGGATTGGTTGGCTCTGAGCACTATGGGACTCAACTGCTGTGGTCATTAGTCCCATAGAACTTAGAACTACTTAAACCTAACTAACCTAAGGACATCACACACACCCATGCCCGAGGCAGGATTCAAACCTGCGACTGTAGCAGCAGCGCGGCTCCGGACTGGAGCGCCTAGAACCGCACGGCCACCGCGGCCGGCCTTTGGGATTGGAATTACCACATTCTTCTTCCACCTGTCTCATACATCTTGCGCACCAGATGGAATAGTTTTGTCATCGCTGACTCTCCCAAGCCTATCAGTAGTTCTGACGCAATGCCATTTACTCCAGGGGCCTTGTTTCGACTTAAATCTTTCAGCGCTCTGTCAAATTCTTCTCACGGTGTCATGTCTCCCATCTCATCTACGTCCTCCTTCCTTTCTATAATATTGCTTTCACGTTCATTTCCCTCATATAGACCCTCTAAATATTCCTTCCATCATTCACTTTCCCTTCTTTGCTTCGTACAGGTTTTCCATCTTAGATCTTCTTATTCATACAGCTGTTTCCCTTTTCTCCAAAGGCCTCTTTAATTTTGCTGTAGGCGGTATCTATCTCTCCCCAAGTGAAATATGCTTCTAAGTGCTTACATTTGTCCTCTAGTCATTTCTGCTTAGCTATTTTGCACTTCGTGTGAATATAATTTTTAGATGTTTGTATTCCCAGTCGTCTGCTTCATCTGCTGCATTTTTATATTTTCTCCTTTCATCAGTACAATTCAATATCTCCTGTCCTATCCGAAGCTTTCTACTACCCCTTTCTTTGTACCTATTTGATCCTCTGTTGCATTCACTACTGCATCTCTCAAAGCTACCCATTCGTCTTCTAATATACTCCTTTCCCCTGTTTCAATCAACCCCCTGTGAAATTCTCAAAACCCTCTGGTTTTTTCACCTTTTCCAGGCCCCACATCATTAATTTCTTACTATTCTGCAATTTCTTCGGTTTTAATCTACAGTTCATAACAAATAAATTGTGATCAGAGTCCACATTTGCCCCTGGATGTATCTTATAACTTAAAATCTGGTTCCAAAATATCTGTCTTACCATTATATAATCTACCTGAAACCGTCCAGTGTCTCCAGGTATCTTGGACGTGTACAGCCTTTTTTCATGATTCTTAAGCCAGGTGTTAGCGATGATTAAATTATGCTCTGTGCTAAATTCTATCAGGCGGCTTCCTCTTTCAATCCTTTCCCCAGTAATTATTCACCTACCATTTTTCCTTCTCTTGCTTTTCCTGCTATCGAGTTGCAGTCCCCCATCATAATTAAATTTTTGTCTCGCTTAATTATCCGAATAATTTCTTTCATTTCATCACACATTTCCTCAATTTCTTCATCATCTACGGAGCTAGCTGGCGTATAAACTTGTCTACTGTGGTAGGTGTGGGCTTCGTGTCTATCTTGGCTACTATAAAGCGTTATAATGCGTTCACTATGCTCTTAATAGTAGCTTACCCGCATTCCTATTTTCTTATTTATTATTAAACCGACGCACATTACCACTGTTTGACTTTATAACATTGTATTCACCTGACCAGAATTCTTGTTCGTCCTGCCGCCGAATTTCACTAATTCCCACTATATGTAACTTAAGACTATCCATTTTCCTCTTTAAATTTTCTAACCCACCTGCACGTTTAAAGGATCTAACATTCCACGCTCCGATTCGTAGAACGCCAGCCCTGTTTCTCCTGATGACGACATCCTCCTGAGTGGTCCCCACCCAGAGATCCGAATGGGTAACTATTTTACTTTAGGAATATTTTACCCAAGAAGGCTCCACTATCATTTAACCATACAGTAGAGCTGCATGTCTTTGAGAAAAATTACGGGTGTAGTTTCCCCTTGCTTTCAGCCGTTCGCAGTACCAGCATAGCAAGGCCATTTTGATTGATGTTACATGGTCTGACCAGTCAATCATCAAATTGTTGCCCCTGCAATTGCTGAAAAGGCTACTGCCCCTCTTCAGTAACCACACATTTGTCTGCCCTCCCAACAAACACCCCTCCTCAGTACGGCTGTCTGTATCATTGAGCCACGCAAGCCACCTTGCCAACGGCAGGGTCCTCGATTCATGTGGGGATTGTATACACATAGTTCCGAAAAACGTGGTATATAAAATTCTTCTTCCATGTAAAAATTTAGTCAAACACCATCGAGGGAAGTCTGTAGCGTTATTTCTCCTTATCATATCTCCATGTCAAACACTTCAAAAAAATTAGTCGCTGTTAATATTTATATATGTAGACTTCCTCTAACTGCATAGTTTGTAAAAGTAATGTATATCATTTCATAAAAATAACCTTCGTAATATCAATAAATCAGTTCACTACACTCAGATAATATTTAACCTCTCATCAGTGAGCTTCACCAACTTTCGAGCAATATTAATTTTTATTCACATCGAAATTAATCTGACTGAGTCTAAAACAACAACCGGCTACTAACTGATAAAATTCATTCAGCAGAACAAGAGCTTATACAGATTGATTTTCAATTACAAATATTATGATACTCCGCTATAGATCAGAGAACAAAAGGTCAATACGCAAGCGCTTCACTGATGTGTTATGACCTCCGACGAATTGCAACTAGTGTCCAGGTACTCGACAGCACGTCTGAGTCTTCAGAGGCGTCACCCATTCTCCCAGTTGTTAGCAATTACATGAAAACAAACATACAATTTTTGTAGATACATAACAAACATACATCTTAGAAGGCAGGCTTTCATAGCCGGTATTTGTGATATTGCTAATATTTTATTTATACAGAGGCTTTAACGACTCAGATAGCTCAACAAGCCGAAATGTTTACATGTACCCACGCAACGATTGGTCTGTGACGTTACCAGACAGCTGCCTCAGATCGCGGAGTCGCACCGAAGTACGTTATGGGGCTTGTAGTGGAGAGGAGTTGGCGTACTGAGACACAAAACTTGTCTAATTTCAGTACTACTTCTTTTCTGTAGAAATTGTTTTTGTGTTTTTGAATTTCTGTCGCATCTCTGTATATCCTAGCCTAGTAATTACCCGATCTTGCTGAAACTACAGCATTGGAAACATAAATTTGATGGCTGACCCGGTCCTAGTGCATGATGAGCCACTGGTGATTTATCCGTCTTGCCCAGGGGACAGTTGCTCTTCTGTTCCTTCAGTCGAGTTTTATAAGTTTTATAATTTCTTTTTGTACTTCCTATGCACAGTTGGCCGCAAGAGCAAGGGATTTTATGTACCCTAACTGCTGCAAGCGGCGGATATGGGTCCTTTGAAGTTTTCAAATATCCTTTCACCATTCTTGTTGGCTTAAACACTGTCTATACCGTTTTTTCTGAGTACCTTCCTTAAGTGATTTGTTATAGTTTTACATATGGAAAGAAAACTTACCCTTTAGTTAGTTCTTTTTCATTATAAGCTCTAGACCTTTTAGGATGTGGTGCCCTATTTATTTCTTTGTCACAGTAGTCGTTTCTTCTGAAGACCGTTCTTAAATGATCGAGTTCGTACTCCAAATACTGTGGTTCACAAATTCTTTTAGCCCGGTCTGCTAATGTTTTGATCACAGCTCTTTTCTGTTTGGGATGCTGATGGGAATTTTAGTGAAAGTGTGTGAGTGGGAGTTTTATAGAACTTATGCCCCCTTAAGTTCCATCTGGTTTTCTAATTACTTGTGCATCCATAATTGGAATTTTATCTCTTTCTCTTTTTCTGTAGTGAACTTTATATTAGAATTCATATTATTCATAAAATTTAGAAATTCAGAGACTTATATTGTTCCATGAGGCCACAGAACGAAATTATCGTGCACATACCGAAGCCCATATGATGGTTTCTTCTTCGTGGTCTGCTTCTACACATTTTTCCACATAAAAGTTCGCTATGATTGCGTTCAGTTTCTCCATACGCACACCGTCAGTTTGCTCATAAAATTTGTTGTTCCATCGAAAGTATGTTATTAAGAGAAATGTTTAACAGAGATCTACCATATCCTTTGCGAAAATTCTTTGCAGCTGTGACATCGCTTCATTAAGAGAAAGCACAGTAAACAGTGATAGAACGTCAAAAGTGACCATAATATCACTTGGAGTGAGTCTGATGAATTTTTAATTTTTCAATAAAATGACCAGAACCTTTAATATGTGTCAGTTTTTCCTGTAAATGGCTGTAAGAAAGGAACTAATTGCTTGGCAGTTTGGAGAATCAATGGTGCTGAAAATTGGTCTAAATGGAATGCCCTGTCATTGTGGTTTTAGCAAGATTTAATAACAAATACGCTAGGATGTACAAATAGGCCACATAAATTCAAAAACAATTTCAACAGAAAAGATCAACTGAAATTAGACAATATAAGGACCTTAATACTAAATAAAACAAACAGCGCCATCTCTTCCTCATTACAAGCTCCACAGCATACCTCGGCTAGTGTCAGCGGTCTGTTGACGTCGTGCACCGACCGTTGCATGGCTACATGTGAACGTTTGGCTTGCTGAGCTTTTTTACGCCAGTAACAGCTTTCTTAGTCGTTAAAGTGTCTGATGTTTCCTCCAGCAGTGCAAGACGAAACGGCAAACGTTAGGCAGAGAGTTGTGCACCTAAATCAAATATCAGCAATATCGCAAACGTACGTCTATTTCAAGACATATTAACGCTTGCATTTGGTCGGTAACGGTGAATAATCAGCATTGAAAGCAAATTTGTAGCACTAATAAGTACTCTAGCGCATGTACTCTATAATATTCATGTTTTTATGAGCTACATGCAATAATTGTCACATGTAGAAGGTTGCCATAATAATGTGCCTCACCTGTGTACGTGTTCTGTGCTCACCTGTACATGCATGTGCTTGGCAGAAACGTGAAGTGGAGCAGCTGGCTCGTCAGGTGGACGATCGATCTCCGCAGGGCACACGGCGTCGGCAGACCTCCGTGCCTTGGATGGTGAGCATCACAACTAAGCTTTGGTAATCTTACACGGCTCATAGACTCTTCCGTGAAGTTTCGGGAGAACCGCCGAACGCACTCCCGTCAGCGATTTTTATTGAATATCGTGTGGCGAGCTTTCACCGGAAAAGGGCGCTCTGAACAGCGCCTAGACGCAAAGCAGAAGCGCATGCGTTCAATTAACGCCTCTGTGGTGACCTTCTGTCACGCTTTCGCAAATATCCGCATGAAAAAGGCCAGAAAACTGTGCGCCAAAATATTGTGGCAGAATGGTGTCGACATCTGGCAGTTCTCCCTAAATTTCATAGAACCATCTCTAATCTTTGATTTCTTTATTTAACTACAAACAATCCAGTCGGAGGAACATCTGTAACTGAGCATTATACCAGAGGTTGAAAATACCGCTACAGCTGTAAGGTTCTTTTATTTAGGACACGACTGGTTTCGGGCTCTTATACGCCCATCTTCAGGTGACGTAACTTGGTGCTGTGACTCCGAGCGCCGCGGTGGACGAGAACAAGACGCGGTGTGCTACCAGCAAGCGCTCTGCACTAAGTTACGACACCTGAAGATTGGCGTATAAGAGTCCGAAACCGGTCATGTCCTAAATAAAAGAACCTTACAACTGTAGATGTATTTTCAACCTCTGGTTCTTTAACATGATTATAACAAACATTTCTGTTGTCATGACTACTTGTCATACATAAACTACTTTCATCGCTCTTTCCTTTTACATCTTACTCAGATATTTCACTTTTTTCTTTCTTCTTTGACCATTATAACAGTATTAACTATTGTACAACCGAATGTAGTCATAATTATCAATGACATCTCCCCCTGCGGGTCTGGGGATTCGAATAGGCCCGAGGTATTACTGACTGTCGTAAGAGGCGACTAAAAGGAGTTTCACACGTTTCGGCCTTTATGTGATGGTCCCCTATAGTGTTTCCAGAAGAGCGAGACAATTGGGGAAGGACGCCTCACATGGTGAATAGTGTCCGTCGTGCAATGAGATCTCTAGCCCACTTTCTCGTCGTCGCATTGCATCTCTTGTGCGAGGACACCTTCCTGGGTGCGTTTTCCACCATGCTCTATGCAGTGTCGCTTCCTGTATCGACGATGACCATGGATTTCTTTGCATCTGATATCCAGCACAGTAGCCAGTCCGTTGTGGTGGGGCCGCCATGTTCCCTGTTGGTTGTTGCCCCTTGACCACACAGGGATCGCTGTGCTCATGTCTGCGCTGTTAATTCCCCACCTATGCCAAAGGGTAGATGCCCAACACCCTGGGTCATCGGGACTCCCGGCAGTGGCCATCCTACGAGGAGGCCTTTGCTGTGGCTGGGTGGCGCCTGTGGGGAGGGCCGCTGGTGAGAGTGGGTGGCATCAGGCAGATGACACGTGATGAAGCGTAGTCCATCATCTCTTGCTGGAGGTCAAACAACAGCAGTCTCTAAACGATCACGAGCTCGATTCACTGCACAGAAGGACGACCCTAAATCGTTCCCCTCCCTGGCCTCACCATGGGAGGAACGTCAGGCTAAGGATGCCATCGGATATTATTCACCCCGGTATTTTGTATGTTCGAGAGTTGATGGGGATTCTTTCATGACGATGAAGACTCAGTTTATTGTCGAGCATTTACTTGCCGGCAGGAGGCGCTGTCCATCATCTCACGCACGCACGGTGCTCTGTTCATGGTGTATAAAGGTTTCCATCGTTGTGGCTGCGAGGCAGTGCACTAGCATTAACTCACCTGAAGATAGCGGGCAGCTGGTCCGCCGAAATATTGTGTCTGGGCGACGACATGATCCGACTGCAAACCCGTGAAGAATACCAGAAGTTATTATGCCGGGAACGTCTACGAAATCACATTTAGAGAACAAGTTTGGGGAGGTGGAGGGCTTGTCCAAAATGAGATTTGGGTCACGGGAGTTACTCGCTTGTGACAAGCTGGGGGATATTTCTGTAACCATCATGCCCCATAAGAGCTTAAATATGGTCCAGGGTATCATATTTCACAGGGACCTTCTTTTGCAGTCCTCCAATTTAGAGTAGCAAGGTGTATATTTCATCCGGCATTTCCAATGGTATCCAAGGAATAATCAGATTGCCACCAGTGCCTTCATCTTGGCCTTTGAGGGTGACACATTGCCCGAGAAGGTCAAGGTGATGGACTACCGCTGTGATGTAAAGCCCTATATTCCCACCCCGATGCAGTGCTTTAAGTGCTGGAAGTTCAGCCATATGTCTTCCTACTGTACTTCCAGCATCACATGCCAAGATTGCGAACGCCCATCACATCCAAATACTCCATATTCACTGCCTCACATCTGTGTCAACTGTGGAGAACACCATTCACCTTGCTTAGCAGACTGCAGGATTCTCCAGATAGAAAGGAAAATCATGGAGTACAAGACCCTGGACTGACTGACCTACACTGAGGCTGAGAGAAAATTTGAATGTGTGTGTCCTGTGCATATGACATCATCTTACGCCACTGCTATAACAGTTCTGGCACCATCAGCTCCGCCAACCCAAGTCACCTCTCAGAGCCGGAAGACTACACCTGCCTCCTTGATGGTGGTGGGCATTTCCCTCCCTGTTGCTCCTGCACCATATACTTCAGGAGCAACACCCCACTTCTAAGCCAGAGAAGCGTAAGTCTTCTTCGACTTCTCTCGCTAGGAAAGGATCCTTTTGGTCACTGCCTTCCCAGGTTTCTGCTAGTGGGAAAGATGACACCCACCAGTGGCTGAAGAGCCCAATAGCAGCTGGTCGAAGGGCTTCACGCTCATGCTCAGTCCCCACACCACCACTACCTACTAGCTCTGCTTTTGAGGATGGGGTGGAGATTTTGACGTCCACTGAGGACCTAGATCTCGCCAGACCCTCAGACAAAATGGATAAAGACTGCTCAGGCAAAAATTCGGTGGCAGAAGGTGACCCTGAGGCGTAAACAGCCTCATTGAATGTTCCATGTCTCCCCAGTCTCATGATGACGTCATCCTCTAGTGGAATTGCAGCGATTTTTTCCAGCGCCTGGCTGAGCTATGGCAACTGTTAAGCTTTACACCTGCTATTGGCATTGCCCTCTAGGAAACGTGATTCCCGGCAAGTCGGACCCCTGCCCTCTGTGGCTATAAGGGATATTACAGGAACTGTAGTGACTATAATCGAGTGTCAGGTGGAGTTTGCGTTTATGTCCTAAACTCAGTCTGTAGTGAACATGTGCCCCTTCAAACCCCTCTTGAAGCTGGCTGTCAGAATAAAGATGACGCAGGAAATAACTGTCTGCAATGTGTATCTTCCTCCAGATGGTGTAGTACCCCTGAATGTATTAGCTGCACTGATTGAGCAACTCCCTAAACCTTTCCTACTTTTAGGAGATTTTAATGCCCATAACCCCTTGTGGGGTGGTACCATGCTTACTGGCCAAGGCAGAGATGTCGAAACTTTACTGTCTCAGTTCACCCTCAGCCTCTTAAATACTGGGGCCGCCACACATTTCAGTGTGGCTCATAGTAGTTACTCAGCCATTGATTTATCACTTTGCAGCCCAGGACGTCTCCCATCTATCCACTGGAGAGCACATGACGACTTGTGTGGTAGTGACCACTTCACCATCATTCTGTCACTGCCCCAGCATCAGGGCCATGGACGACTGACCAGATGGGTTTTAAACAAGGCGGACTGGAAAACTTTCACCTCTGCTGTCACCATTGAATCTCCCCCACATGGTAACACTGATGTGATGGTTGAGCAGGTGACTACAATAATTGTTTCTGCGGCAGAAAACGCGAACCCTCGCACTTTATGGTGCCTGAGGGGTGAGGCAGTCCCTTGGTGGTCGCCGGAAGTCACTGAAGCAATTAAGGAGCTTCGGCGAGCTCTACAGTGGAATAAGCGGCGCCCTTCCCTGGAGCACCTTATAGCCTTTAAATGGCTCCGTGACCGTGTTCGCTACCTTATCAAACGACGGAAGCAGGAGTGTTGGGAGAGAAACGTCTCGATCATTGGGTACCATATGTCACCTTCCCACGTCTGGGCAAAGATCAACGTCTTTTCTGGTACCAGGCCAAAGCAGGTGTCCCCAGTGTTACCATAAACTGCGTCTTACCTACCGACGTAAACGCGATTGCCGAGCACTTTGCTCGAGCCTCTACATCAGAGAACTACCCCCCAGTCTTTTGCACACTCAAACAGCGGCTGGAAGGGAATTTCTCTAACATTCTGCGTGGTGTCTGTCTGTTCTATGTCGTGTCTCCCTACCACTTTCGCGCAACGACGCTCTGACCATGTTTTTTAGGGAATTGACTAGTTTGAACCTGGGACCTGTTGCTGGTAAGGAGACGCCAGACCACACATAACATGTAGAGTTCAGAAGAGTTCAGTGATACTAGCGATGATATAACCGAATACTTAATGATTTCAGCGTCAGCTCCACTGCACTCCCTGTAAAAGAATTTTAATACTAACTAAATTTAGTGGAAGGGATTCAAGCCTTTCCTATTTTTAGTTAGCTGGTAAAATAACGTCGAAAAAGCAGTTAAGTTAACCACTGGAATTTTTATTCTACTCACAAAACATTGTTTATAAATTGCACTATTGATAAAAGGAAATGTTTTAATACAGGATGGTAAAAACAAACTGCATTCAACAAAAGTGTGAACGAATATTCCCTGAATGGGTTTCCAAGTTCTACAATGGATCGAAGGATGACCTATGCCATATCACATCTATAATCTAGGTTTAAATTAAGTTTCACAAAAGAGAAAACTATCAAAATGGTCTACAGTGACCCTCAATTATCTTTAATTACTTATCTAACTTGTCGTAAATTACAGTGGCTGACGTGGCTTCTCAATAACTATATAACAGAAAAATCATCGCGTTTCAGATTTTTACTTCAAGTGGCAAATGTGAACACCATGAGCTTTAATTGACGATCCACACTAGTATTATGCAAAAAGGGGGTGTAACAGATGAGACTTCTGCAGTTCTGAGTGAAGCTTTATGCGCTGATATGCGGCATCGCGTGCGTTCATTACCTTGTCGGTGTTCATCAGGGGGTGGCGTGCAGCACAGCTCCGCTCACCTCACCGTCTCGGAAGCAACTCTCTCCTAACTTCTCCTTACTACAATTTACCGAAGTTGGTTTAAAAAAACTATCTGGCTGTGTTTTCATCTGACCAATCAGGGTCTCAATGTTAACCTTAAACTCTGCCTACAAAAATTCTGTCTATCCAATGAGAAACGTTATACTTTTCGTGGTAGGGCAATGTTTTTAAAGTCTGCAACGTAACAGAGATGCGAAAAAGTCTCATGCTAAAACTTGCAGCTGGTGAGGTCCTTTTAGTGTTATCGTAAGATCTATACTGTTCTACTGGAGGGCTCTATCTTTTAACATGGGCTGGGGGGTGGTCCTAGCGGTTAGCTGGCGACGTGGGTGTCTGTCCCTTATCGTAGGGCCTTCTAGCTTAACGTGGTTCTGCTCTCGGCTTCTGTTCTCGGTTCTCCCCTCGGAACTGTGTCTGTCTCACGATTGGAAGGTATGACATGCATTTAGGCATTCTTGTGTTAGTCTCTGGTATTCCATTTACTCACTCGTTACTAGTATTACTTTGGCTAATTTAATGTCACGATTTATTTGGAGCTATGTGACATACTACTGGATTTGCTTATCATGTCAGGGTTTCCATGGAAGGTGTTGGATTTGCCTGACACCTTACATATCACCACCCTTCGAACTTAATTTTTGCACTGAAGTTAGGCAATGATTGAATCGTTGTCTAAGTCAGTCAAAAATTATTCCATTATCTAAATTTTGTTCAGCCACGTTATTTTGTTCTATGCTAGTTTGTATTACTAATTTATATTTTTATATTCTTCCACATTATTATCAAAAATATGTTTATAATGACAAGGGAAGCATAATTATTCTATTATAATTATTATTTTTTAATTATTTTCTTTCTTTATTTAATTGTGAAGTTTGTTTTTCAAAGAAGTTTGTTATCGAAAGTGAGGAGTCTTTCACATCGATTTTCTTAGAAATATTGTTTTTATAAATGTAGTAATTAAGTAAAATCTATTCCTAACACATTTTCTACATATCATGTACAAGTGAAATGTTTTTGTTTCTAGACACTCATTTCAACATTGTTACACTAACAAAAGAGAATTATTTCCAAGAATTGCTTTGACAAAGAAATATACATACACAAGTATTGAGATATTATCCAAACAAATGGTACAAATGTTTAAAAAAAGGGAAAACATCTATAAGATAATTTTTTATTCTTTGTTTTTATAAGGAGAAAATAAGAAAAATATAGTTATTCGTTTATTTTTATGAGGAGAAAATAAGTGGCATATAGTTTTAGTGTTTATTATGCCTTACTTTTCTTCTTTACATACTGTCCATTTCAGAACTAATGACTTATTTTTATCGATGTTTGGTGTGCTTAACTTATTTAGTTTTTCACACGTTTCTTTTGCACAATTCCTACATCACATAATTTGATTTCACACATTCACACAATCCTATGAATGTTTAAGCATGAGGTTGGCGAATGTTTCTTGCATGAAGGTGATGGACTTCAGCAAGATGGATGTGGGCAAGTATTTGATGTACAGCTTCGTTCGTTATTCCTTGTTGCCTTGCAAGTGTGTGTTGCTGTTGTGGAGGTCCCATAATGGAATGGAGCTGTGAGTGCAGAATCTCGTGGTTTACTGGCTTTGTATGCATGAAAGTCATCGTTATGTGTCGCTGAAAGCGGTCGTTTTTCGTTGTAATACTTCGCAGACGACTAGTTTACAATAGGATAGGGATTTGGGAAGGTATGTCGTCTATTCTTCACCCATTTTCTTTCTGGTCTCAATCTTGCGAATCTTCAACTTCTGTTCTTCCTGCTTTTTCTCTGCTTCTTACTTGCTTCTTGGTTCTTCTCTGGGCAGGATATGGAAATATTTATTGATAACTAGTCGCTTTGAAGTTCTCCTCTTAGTAACAGTTTGATAAATTGTTTGGGCGTGTCATTTTTACTTTCTGGAAGTTTTCTTCAGTTTCGTGCATCAGCATGCTGTTTAATAGCAGTAGTATGACTTTTACACATATTTTTTTGCCAGTGGTGTCTTGCCCAAGCGGTCTTCTCGTCGGGCCGTTTTTTTGCTTGCTCTGCTGAGTCGGGGCGTTCAGAGACCCTTCTGGCGTTCGGTGTCCTGTCGTGTCTCTGCAGGGTTCCGCCACTGTGTGGTTCTGTGTTCTGTCCCAGCAGGGTTCTGCCACCCTGTGGTTCTGCTTGGCAGCAGATTTATTTACTGCCCACTTCGGCTACAAGTGCCTTCTGTTGGTCTTGCTGTCCTTTCCCCTCTCTCGACACTTCTGCCTTGTAGGAATCGTGTCTTGCTAATTACGCCCTTTCCTTTCTTGACACTTCTCGCGTTGCAACTTGTGGGTCGTTGCATCTCGTCCATGCTGGAGTTTTTACAATGGTTCTTATAAAAAGTTTTACTTATAACCATCTAACATATGTCTAGTACCTACAATGTTTTACGCCTTCTTAAAAGCTTTACAAATTTCAGTGCACTTTCCATGTTACAATTCTAAGATATTTTGAGTCTTAACGTCTACAAGAATCCTCAAATTCGTTTTTTATTTTTGTGTAGTGTCATGGTGTATAGCATTTTAGTATTTCATGCTGTTAGACTATCTACACTTTATCCCTTCACCTTAATCTACGTTACTATTGGTGTTATTTTTGTTTTTGTTTTTATTGAAACTACTTTCTTTTTCCCACCTTCCTCTCTCTTCATTCTTCTTTCTCCTGACAATCTTATCTGCAACATAATCTTGAAATATTGTGCTGATTATTTACCAGTAATAAAATTAATCTTCAAACTTTTTGATATGGTTCACTTGGTGAAGACCTAAGGTTTTGCCTGTTTTTGGGTTCATTAGTTCCACAGCATTATCATGAGTAATTCGGCAAATTATGACAGGTCCTTTGTATGCAGCATAAAACTTATGTATTTTGTGTTTCTGTTTGCTGGAGAGATGGTGTGTTTTTACAAATACTTTCTGGCCTACTGAGAATGTTCTTTTGATTGATGTTCTATCTCCTCTTTCTTTTCTTTTAATGGCTGCCTTTCTGATGTTGGAGAGTGCTGTTGCTATGACTTGTCTGTGCTGTCTACATGGTACAATAGGAAAACTAACATTTTCTCTGGTTATGTTTGGGGGTTCAATATTTTTAAGTACAGTAACTGGAGGTAGTAGTGTAGTGCTATGTAGCATTTCATTTATTACTTCTTGAAAATCTTTAAGGTATATATCCCAAGTGTTGTGTCTTTTGCCTGCATATAAATATCGGCATAGATCGTTCTGCTGGATTTACGCTAGGTTTGTACTTAGATATGTAGATGGGTTTTATTTTGTGTTGTTTTGACGTGTTCTGCCATTGCACTGATTTGTATTGTGGGCCATTATCCGAAATTATTCGTTCCACTCGACCTGCTTGTCTGAGAAAATCTTGTCTAAATGCTTTACTTATAGTAAGACCTGTTGCCCATTTTAATGGTGTCAAGGTAACATATTTAGAAGTAAGTTCCAAAACGAGAAATATGAAAATATATTCATTTTTTGTGCGTGGGAGGGGCCCCATCAAATCTGTTCCAGCTATTTGTTTTAATCTTTTAGGTATTATTGGAAACATAGGTGGTTTGGTTTGGAAAGTGACGTGTTTAGCCCTCATACGTTTTTTGCATTTGACTAATACTGTTCTAATTCGTCTTTCCATATTGGGAAAATGGCTTGTTTGTTTTATTTTTAAAAAGCATTTCTTTGGTCCAAAGTGGCCATTACTTAAATGTGTATAACATATGTACTTATTAATTAGTTCATCTGGGATATAAATTAACCATTCATTCGTTGCAACATTTCGTCTAAAAAATAAAACATTGTTTTTTACGAGATAGTGCCGTCGAATGTCTGGAAAATCCTTACTTCTCCACTTGTGTTTGATTTCTAGTATTTCGGGATCCTTGTCCTCTTCTTTGCCTATGTTTTTCAATGCTGTCGTAATGTAGTTTTCGATGCACCCTGTGGACATCGTGATAAAGCATCTGCTAATACATTCGCTGGTCCTGGTACGTGTGTAATAGTGAAGTCAAATTCTTGTAGTATTAACATCCATCTGGCTAACCTTCCATCAGTTAGTTTGGCGGATAACAGAAAATCTAATGCTTTGTGGCCAGTGTATACTTTTGTTTTCCTTCCGAACAGGAAGTATCGAAAACGTTGGAAGCCCCATACAATGACCAATGCTTCCAGCTCCGTGACTGAATAGTTTTTCTCGCTTTTTGTGAGTACCCGACTGGCAAATGCAATTGTTCTATATGATCTTAGCACTGCCTGTTCGTATTCTTGGAATAAAACAACTCCTGAACGTGTTTTCGCGCTATCAGTGGCCATACAAAAATTTTGGGTTAGATCAGGATGTGCTAAAATCGGTGCTGTTGTTAGTGCGTTTTTCACTTTTAAAAATTCTTCATTGGCTTGTTGATCCCATACCCATGGCGTGTTTTTTCCAGTCAATTCACATAGGCGTGGTGTTGCGAGAGAGTCGATCCAAATAAATTTTTTATAGAATCCGGTGAGACCTAGAAATCCTCTGAGAGTTTTCTTATTATATGGAGTACAGAATTCTTTGATTGCCATTAGTTTTTCTGGGTCGGGCATTACCCCTTTCTCGGAAATTATGTGTCCTAGAAATTTGACCTCTCGCCTTCCAAATTTGGATTTTGTTATATTTACTGTGACCCCATGCTCTTTCATGATCTGTAAAAACTGATTTAATGTGTCGTTGTGATGTTCCCAAGAGGGTTCTGCTATAATCACATCATCAACATAACAAGTGATTTTTTGTAAAATTTCAGGACTGAGTATAGTATTAAATCCCCTAATAAACGCTGCTGATGATATGTTTAAACCAAATGGCAATCGTTTAAATTGGTAACATCTACCGAATACGATAAATGCTGTAAATTTTCTACATTCTGGGGCCAATTCTATTTGCCAGAAACTACTCCGTAAATCAGTTGATGAAAATATCTTAGCACCGTGGAAGTTTTGTATCAATTCCTCTAATTTTTCTGGGCGATCTGTCTCAGTGATTACGATTGTGTTGATCTGTCTGGAATCAAGCACTAACCAGATGCTCCCATCTCGTTTTTGTACAATATGGAGCGGGCTGTTATATGTGGAGGTAGCTGGTTCAATAATATCGTCATCTAACATTTTAGATATCTCCTGGAATACTTTATTCCTGTAGCTTAATGGGATTGTATAGGGTGGCACTCTAAATGGTTTATGCTGTTTTACTTCAAACTTGTACTGAAAGTGTTTAATACTGCCAGTCTTAGGTAAAAATACCTCTGCTTTATCTCGTAAAATACCCTCTAATTCTCTTTTACTGTGTTCCGAAATACCTTGAACTTCTTGCAATTTTTCGTCGATTTCCTTATGGACTTCTAACATGAGTTGAGGCGATTCCCCCTTTTGTGCATACCATTCTAATTCTTCATCCTCTTTTATCTCGCGTCATTCTTAATTGTTTATAACTGGTATTTCTTCTAATTTTAGCTTATGCTCAAAGAGAAGTGTGACATTCCCGAATGTTACGCTACCTTTCCCCATATCTATTATCGCTCGTCTCTCATTTAAAAAATCTGCACCTATAATCAAATCTACAGTTAGTTTAGGTATAATCACGAAGTTGGCTTCGATCTTTTGACCTTGACACGAAAGAGTTAACCTTGTTTGTCTCGTAACTTCCGCTGCATTGTTTCTAATAGGACCTCTTACTTTAATCTTACATGTTTTCAGAACTGGCAATTCCCCATTGGCATTACACTGCATGAATAAATTTTCTGAGATCGCGGTCAGTTCACTTCCGCTATCAATTGCAATATTGACTGGGGTATGCTTTACCATGGCCTTCACAACTGGTTGAATATGAAAGGGTTGGTTCTGTTCTTCTTCTTCTTGCATCAACGAATCCTCCACTGAATCATACATGAGCCTTTTTAGGAATTTCCCTTGTGAATTCGAACTTTCTGTAGGATAAGCTTCGACTGCTACTTCTCTCTCTTTTATTTCCTTTTCTCTATTTCTTCATTCATTTACACTTTCTTCAACATTCTCTACTTTTTCCTCATCCTCGTCTATCTTCTCCTTCTTCGTCGCTACTTCCACATAATCGCATCTAAATGCGCTAATTATCGCTTCATAACTTCCTTCATTATATACGCTGGGTTGTGTGCCCACTCGTAACTTATTTTCAACTTCTGTTGACTGCGCATTATCCTCATTGAATTCGCTTTCCCTGGTTTCCATCTCAAATAACTCTGCAATACTCATTACTTCGTCCTTTCCTCCTACATTCGTTGTGCATGCCTCTGGTAATTCATCTTCCTCGTCAGTATTCTCCCAATTAATTTCGTCCCAACACGATATTGTTATTTTCTTGTCTTCGTTTTCATCTGGTCCCTGCGGATTTGTTTCTTCCTTCTTCTCTTCTCGTGATAAGATTTTTACTTCTCTGTTCAAGGTGCTGCAATTGTCCTGGGTCGGTGCGTCATTCTCTTTGGCATGGGCGCTCAGCTGTCAATTCGAACGTTTATCGGGGTTTGGTGGTCTTACCTCCACCTCTTCTATCTGTATTCTCTTTTCTTGTTCAGCTTGTTGATAGTGGTTTCTTTGTTGATAATTTGTCGGTCTATTGGTTCTCCAGTGCCCGTTCCGGTTGTCGTTATTCCCTCTGTAATAGTTGTTGCCGTTCCTGGGTGAATTATAGTTATTGACATATTCTCTTCTAAATCCATAACCGGTTCTTTGTTGAAATCTATTGTCGTTTCTTGGTGCGAACTTATCACATGGTTCGTAACTATTGTTTCTTCGTACTGTGTCTTGTGGATTCCACTGCTTTTTGCTTTCGTTTTCACGTGCGCTTGTCTTTGTCTTGCGTCATCTTCCGAAAATATGAACTCTAGTTCCCTTAGAATACCTTTAAATGCTTCGACGTCATTGCCTCCGCGACCTACTAATGATTGCTGGTATTTCAATGGTAGCTTCATCGCGCATAATTTAATCAACTCTCCGTCACTGTATGGTACATCTAAGCATTCATTTTTCTTTGCCAATAATTAGAAAAATTTCACGGGACTCTTCTCTCCTGAATTTTCAAAATATGGGTTCTGTAATAATTCGTACTTCACTCTGTTCTGTGCTTCGCTGGACCAATATCGTGAGAGAAACTTCTCTCTGAAATCATCGTACGATCGGCATGTCGCTGCAACATTCTGCATGGTTTCTGCGACTGTTCCTGACATGTGTGCACATGTAAAGTCTAATTTGTGTGCTAGCGTCCAGTGTTCTGGTAATCCTACTCGGAATTGATCAATAAAAGTTCGTGGATGTAATGAGTTTCCTTCTCGAAAGTGTTGAAATTTTCTGACTGTGAGGAAATGATCGTTGTCGTACTTCGTCATAGTTCTATATGAAATTCGCGATTCTTCGCCACTTTTGTTTCTGATCATTTCTCCCGTCGTTCTTTCCGGTTGTGGTAGATCCATTGGATATTGTCCACTGTAACTTTCGCCTACCCTTGCGTAGTATCATTGGAGTGGTACGCAATAATTTTCTTCAATCGGTTGTGAACGTGTAGCTGAATGCATTGCACTGTACTCTTCGCGACCTGCCTTTCCGTTGTCAGGTATTGGTTCGGTATCTTGTCTGGCTAACCTTGCTGCTTCATTGCACGATCCAAACTGTCTTGAAACATACATTTGTGGTTCCGCATGTGTTTGTGATGACGTTTGTTCATCAAGAATTTCGAAACGTGTTTGCTGCTGTGCAGGCTGTCTGATTTCACGTATGTTACTTTCCGCCTGTGATTGGAATCGCAAATGCGTAATATCTTCGTTAAATGCTTGTTTTTCCGGTGCTATTACAGATACGGATGCGGTTGCAGACTCTGTGCTTGTTCGATCCTGTTCACTACGCTCTTCAATGGATTGCAACAACTCTGTTCGCAATTTCTGAAATTGTCGCTTCTATTTTGACTATGTGGTTATCATATCTTTTCAGCGCTGCTTTTGTGATACTTTTGTGTAACACACTGTTTTCAACAACTTCACGCGCTGTACCTGCTGCTTGTCTGTTCTCAATTGATTTTGACCTGTTATTAAGTTTCCTATCACTTCTCGAGATTCTTTTGCCTCTTCTTCAATTTGACTTAGGTGTAAGTGAATTTTTTTGTTTTGTTCTTTAATCGCACGCATTTGTCTCGTGGTTTCTGCATTCTGAATTTGAATTTGGTTCGCTATGTCTTTATTTTGCCGTGTCATGGTTTCCGTAATTTGTTGTAATAATTCTGCCAGATTGGTGGGTCCTATTGCGTTTTCTTCCGACGTCCTACGCTCTGTGTTTTCGCCCAAGTGTTGGTTCGCAACCGATTGCAATGAACTGTGCTGTGACACGTTTCTGCTCGCACTCCTTGTACTCTGTGGTGAGGGAGCTCTGATTACTTGTACTATGGGTTCTACGTATTCAAGACGCAAGTTAGAATCCTCATCGACTGTCTCTCTACTTTCCTGCTCCTCTGTCGTATGCTGACTTAAGTTTTCTATGCTTTGACGTACATTATCCTCGTTATGGTGCGTTATATGTCCTATTTCTCGCGATAATGCATCGTCCGTTGTACTGTCCTCTATTCTCCGTCCATTTTCATGCTGGGTCTCTCCCTCAATTCGGTCAAGGTCTCGATCTGCCATTGCTAATCTTTCCGAATCCCTTATTTTCTGTTTTAAAAGCAATTCACGCGCCCTACTTCGAGTCAACATGCGCTCATACGATCTCACGCGTTTCATAAACTTTTTGTTCACACGACTTGACACTTATTATACCCAAGACTGACAATCCATTCACTTACTTGTTGGGTCAGAACCAACTTGTCAACGATGTATCCGCCACCTGTGCGCTTGCATTGAGGAGAAAACTTAATTCTAACAATTTTTAAAATTCATAACTTAATTATGCTATTGACTCTGCTAGAATGTCTCACTATCTATCGCTGCAGCTACTGTTTTCAACTATTTATGCCTTTCAAAAAAAATTTTTTTATTACGAAAATTTTTTAACACAATACTTTTCTGACCTAGTTAGGCATGTGGTCGACCTTCAATCATGGTATTTTACCATCCTGGCAGGGTCGCCATTCTCTAACATTCTGCATGGTGTCTGTCTGTTCTATATCGTGTCTCCCTACCACTTTCGCGCAACGACGCTCTGACCGTGTTTTTTAGGGAATTGACTAGTTTGAACCTGGGGCCTGTTGCTGGTAAGGAGATGCCAGACCACACAGGACATGTAGAGTTCAGAAGAGTTCAGTGAGACTAGTGATGATATAAACGAATACTTAATGATTTCAGCGTCAGCTCCACTGCACTCCCTGTAAAAGAATTTTAATACTAACTAAATTTAGTGGAAGGGTTTTAAGGCTTTCCTATTTTTAGTTAGCTGCTAAAATAACGTCGAAAAAGCAGTTAAGTTTACTATTGGAAATTTTATTCTACTCACAAAACATTGTTTATAAATTGCACTATTGATAAAAGGAAATGTTTTAATACAGGATGGTAAAAACCAACTGCGTTCAACAAAAATGTGAACGAATATTCCCTGAATGGGTTTCCAAGTTCTACAATGGATCGAAGGATGACCTATGCCATATCACATCTATAATCTAGGTTTAAATTAAGTTTCACAAAAGAGAAAACTATCAAAATGGTCTACAGTGACCCTCAATTATCTTTAATTACTTATCTAACTTGTCGTAAATTACAGTGGCTGACGTGGCTTCTCAATAACTATATAACAGAAAAATCATCGCGTTTCAGATTTTTACTTCAAGTGGCAAATGTGAACACCATGAGCTTTAATTGACGATCCACACTAGTATTATGCAAAAAGGGGGTGTAACAGATGAGACTTCTGCAGTTCTGAGTGAAGCTTTATGCGCTGATATGCGGCATCGCGTGCGTTCATTACCTTGTCAGTGTTCATCAGGGGGTGGCGTGCAGCACAGCTCCGTTCACCTCACCATCTCGGAAGCAACTCTCTCCTAACTTCTCCTTACTACAATTTACCGAAGTTGGTTTAAAAAAACTATCTGGCTGTGTTTTCATCTGACCAATCAGGGTCTCAATGTTAACCTTAAGCTCCGCCTACAAAAATTTTGTCTATCCAATGAGAAACGTTATACTTTTCATGGTGGGGCAATGTTTTTAAAGTTTGCAACGTAATAGAGACGCGAAAAAGTCTCACGCTAAAACTTGCAGCTGGTGTGGTCCTTTTAGTGTTCTCGTAAGATCTATACTGTTCTTCTGGAGGGCTATAGCTTTTAACATGGACTGGGGGGTGGTCCTAGCGGTTAGCTGGCCACGTGGGTGTCCGTCCCTTATCGTAGGGCCTTCTAGCTTAACACGGTTCTGCTCTCGACTTCTGTTCTCGTTTCTCCCCTCGGAACTGTGTCTGTCTCACGGTGGGAAGGTATGACATGCATTTAGGCATTCTTGTGTTAGTCTGTGGTATTCCATTTGCTCACTCGTTACTCGTATTACTTTGGTTAATTTAATGTCATGATTTATTCGGAGCTATGTGACATACTACTGGATTTGATTATCATGTCAGGGTTTTCATGGAAGGTGTTGGATTTGCCTGACACCTTACATGTCCTCTCATTCACTACACACTGCAGTGAATACTATAACGCCCCATTTACAGAGTGGGAGCTCCGCAGTCCCCTTGCACATTGCCCTGACACAGGTCCTGCGCCTGATCGGATCTACAGCCAGATGATTAAACATCTCTCATCTGACTACAAGCAACATCTCCTCATCATCTTCAACAGGATCTGGTGCGATGGCGTCTTTCCGCCACAATGGGGGTAGAGCACCATCATTCTGGAGCCCAAACCCGGTAAAAACCCGCTTGGTGTGGATAGCTATCGGCCCATCAGCCTCACCAACTTTCTTTGTAAGCTGATGGAACGTATGGTATGTCGGTGGTTGGGTTGGGTCCTGGAGTCACGTGCCTGCTGGCTCCATGTAAGGGTGGCTTCTGCCAGGGTCGCTCTACCACTGCTAATCTTGTGTCCATAGAGTCTGCCATCCTAACAGCCTTTTCCAGATGGCAACACCTGGTTGCCATCTTTTTTGTCTTACGTAAAGCATCCGACACGACCTGGCAACATCATATCCTTGCCACATTGTATGAGTGGAGTCTCCGGGGCCCGCTACCGATTTTTATCCGAAACTTCCTGTCGCTCCATACTTTCTGTGTCCAAGTTGGTGCCTCCCATAGTTCCATCCATGTCCAGGAGAAAGGTCCCACAGAGCTCTGTATTAAGCGTCTCTCTATTTTTAGTGGCCATTAACGGTCTAGCAGCAGCTGTCGGGCCCTCCATCTCACCTTCACTGTATGCAGACGACTTCTGCGTTTCGTACTGCTGCTCCAGTACTGGTGTTGCTGACTGGCGCCTACAGGGAGCCATGCACAAGGCGCAGTAATGGGGTCTAGCCCACGGTTTCCAGTTTTTGGCCACTAAGTCGTGTGTCATGCACTTCTGTTGGCGTCGTACCACTCATCCGGACCCAGAACTTTATCTTAATGACGATACACTCACTGAAGTGGAGACATATCGATTCTTAGGACTAGTTTTCGACGCTCGATTGACTTGGCTACCTCACCTTCGTCAGCTTAAGCGGGAATGCTGGCAGCACCTCAATGCCTTCTGCTGCCTGAGCAATGGGGGTGCAGATCGCTCTACGGTGCTGCAGCTCTACAGAGCCCTTGTCCAATCCCGAATTTACTATGGGAGGTGGTTTATGGTTCGGCAGTGCCTTCAGTGCTGCATTTACTTGACCCTATGCACCACTAGCAACAGGAGCTTTTAGGACGAGTCTGGTGACCAGCGTGCTGGTGGAGGCCGGAGTCTCTCCATTGCAGATCAAACGTGTGCAGCTGCTTGTCAGTTACGCAGCACACATTCGTAGTTCCCCTTAGCATCCAAATTACTGTCTCCTTTTATGGCATGCGGCAGTCCATCTCCCACATCGGTCGCCCAGGTCGGGGCTAACAACTGCGGTTCGTGTGCGGCCCCTTCTCTCCAAACTGGAGTCCTTCCCTTCACCACGTCTACTTGTGGTGCGTTCACGTACGCCTCCATGGTATACAACTCGGCCACAGCTTCGTCTGGACCTTTCACGTGGCCCTAAGGACTCCATTAACCCTGCGGCTCTCTCCTGTCACTTCCTCTCATTCTTGACGTGTTCTGGGGCTCTGGATTGATTTTCACCCATGGCTCGATGTCTGATGGTCACGTTGGCTTTGCCTACGTGCACGGTGGCCATATTAAACAGCATTCCTTACCCGATGGCTGCAGTGTATTCACTGCAGAACTGGTAGCCATTTCTCGTGCACTTCAGTATCTCTGTTCATGCCCTGGGGAGTCTTTTCTTTTATGTACTGACTCCTTGAGCAGCCTGAAAACTATCGACCAGTGCTACCCTCGTCATCCTTTGGTAGCGTCCATCCAGGAGTCCACCTATGCCCTGGAATGGTCCAATCGTTCAGGGGTGTTCGTCTGGACCCCTAGTCATGTCGGAATCCCAGGACATGCTGCTGATAGGCTGGCCATACAGGCTACACAGAAACCACTTCTGGAGATGGGCATCCACACAACTGACCTGCGTTCCTTATTATGCCGCAAGATTTTTCAGCTTTGGAAGAAGGAATGGTGAAATCCCAGTATGCACAACAAACTGCAAGCCATTAACGAGACCACGAATGTGGCGTCTCGCTGGGACTCTGTGCTTCTCTGCAGGCTCCACACTGGCCATGCATGGGCGACCCACGGCTACCCCCTGTGCCGTGAGGACCCACCTCAGTGTCGGTGTGGCGCTCGGTTGACAGTGGCCCACATTCTTCTTCTGTGTCCTTCTTTGGCTGCCCTGCGAATTCATATTCGGTTGCCGGACTCGTTATCATTGACTTAAGCACACAACAACGCCTCATTGGCTGATTTGGTTTTACATTTCATCTGTGAGAGCAGTTTTTATGATTCGATCTGAGTTTTAGCGTCTGTCCTTTGTTCCTCTGTGTCCCCCATCCTAGTGCTTTTGGGGTGAAGGTTTTAATCTGTTGCAGGGTGGCTGGATTTTCCTTTTATTTTCGTGGTCAGCCAGCCACTGCAATCTGCTTCCTTGTCTTACTCTTTTCTGTTTCTTGCATCTCTCTGTAGTTCTCTTGTCCTCTTTTGTTCCTTTTAGTGTTCATTGCGGTTTTGTAATATATGTCTCGTCTATTTTATTCGCACACTTGTGGCATTGTTTTATTAGGAATAAGGGACTGATGACTTCGTATTTTGATTCCTTTCCCCCTCTTTTAAACCAACCAACCATCAATGACATCAGACTTTCTTGCTCTTAGGATAGTATGTGTCCACTATACGTGACACGTTAATCATTCTAAATCTACATTACTTGACTACTCTTCGATTCACACTTGAGTGCCTGCCAGAGGGTTCGTTGGACCACTTTCACACTGTTTCTGAACCACTGCCCTCTCGAACACCGCGCAGGAGAAAAAAATTTCCGTACGAGCTCTGTTTTCTGTTATTTTACACGATCCAGTCATATTAACGTGATCCCCACCTATGTTCGACGTCAATGTGCAATAACCACTCACGGACAACTGTGGGCAGCACTAATGGTGGATGTGGAAAATGGTGCAGTCGTTTTGGAAATGTGGAGTCAAAGCGATTAATCTGACGACCAAAAGGGCATCATCATTGGCATTCGGCCAGAGGGTGGAAGCATTTCTGAAACGACTAAGTCTGTAAACTGTTCACCTGCAGCGTTGTCTGAAGTATACTATGCATAGCAAAATGCCGTTATCCAAAACGGGCGCTGAGACAACTGTGGTACACCATGAACCATAGATGATCGGGTGAACGAAGGCTGCAGAGATGTGAAGGGGCAAATAGACATCCAATTGTTGAGTAACTGACCGCCCAGATGATCCAAGGAGCCACCAAGGAGCTCAACGACCTCTCAGCGAACGTTGCTGCGTATGGGACTCCATAGCAGGTGCTGGTTCATGAACCTACGCTGACTGCTGTTCATCGGCGGCAAAGACTGGAATTTGCACGCAACTGGACGTCCACTGAATGGCGACAGGGGGCCTTTCCACATGAATCACGTTTTATGCTCCATCGGACTCAAGGCCGTTGGCGTCAGGGGGTGCAAAAAGTCTGAAAGCAATCACCGTGTAACAATCGTCAGTAACGTCCAGGCCGGACGGCATTGCCTAGCCAATCTCATCATACAGTGGATTAACACAAGTATACATCTATCCTTGGGGACGATGTCCATCCCTCATGCTGTCTATTACTCGCCGGCACGATAGCATCTACCAACAGGACAGTGAAACATGTCGCACGGCTCGCAGTGTACGCGTGTGGCGCGAAGGGCACCAGGATCAGTTTCCCGGACAACCCTACCCATCAAACTTCCCACATTTAAACCCTATCGAGAATCTATGGGACCACCTTGATCAGGCTGTTCGCGCCATGGTTACTCAACCGAGAAATCTAGCGCAGCTAGCCACGACACTGGAGTTGGCATGGCTCCACGTCCCTGTTGGTACCTTCCACAACCTCACTGACTCTGTCCCTGCACATCTAGCAGCGGTCTGCGCTTCAAAAGGGGGTTATTCAGGCATTTAACTGGTGGTCACTTTAATGCGACTGGACTGTGTATTAAAATATCATCTCCCCCCCCCCTCCCCCCTGCTGGTGGCTGTCAATAGAATATTTTCGCATTTGGAGGAGAACGTTGGAGATTGGAATTTCGGGAAATGATCTTGCTGCAACGACAAATGCCTTTGCTTTAATGACCGCCACTCCAGCTCACGTACCATATCAGTGACGCTCTCTCCCCTATTTCGCGATAGTATAAAATGAGCTGCCCTTCTTTGAACTTTTCGATGTCCTCCATCAATCATGTTTGGTAAGGATCCTTTACTGCACAGCAGTTCTCTAGAAGAGAACGGACATGCGTAGTGCAGGCAGTCTCTTTAGTAGACCTGTTGCATCTTCAAAGTGTTCTGCCAATAACTCGCAGTCTTTGGTTCGCCTTCCCCACAACATCTATGTGAGCGTACCAATTTAAGTTGTTCGCTACTGTAAATACTACGCATTTAATTGAGTTCACGTCTTTAGATTTGTCTGACCGAAATTTGACGGATTCGTTTTAGTACTCACGCGGATGACACCAGAATTTTCATTCTTTAGGGTCAGTTGCCACTTTTCGCACCATTCAGATATCTTGTCCAAATCATTTTGCTATTAATTTTGACCTTCTGATGACTTTAATAGATTTTAGATGACAACAATGTTTGCAAACAATCTAGCGTGGCTGCTCATATTGTTCCATAAATCATTTACAGAGAGACAATGAAAAATGTAAATGTCGTGTGACAGGGTCTCACCTGGGGTAGACCATTCGCCGGGTGCAAGTCTTTCGATTTGACGCCACTTCGGCGACTTGCGCGATGGTGGAAATGAAATGATGATGATTAGAGCAACACAACACCGAGTCCCTGAGTGGAGTAAATCTCCTACCCAGCCGGGAATCGAACCCGGGCCCTTAGGACTGACATTCTGCCGCACTGACCACTCAGCTACCGGAGAGTGACAATTATCGAACTATATTAAAGAAAACATAAATTAGTTACAAACTACGGCGTGCAAGTGCTTTATTCAACAAGTATACGTCACTACAGATATTCAGATTTAGGTTGTGACATATTCGATATGCCTGCCATCATTGGCGATGATATGGCGCAGACAAGTAGCGAAATTCTGCGCGACGCGTTGAAGTGTCGGAACGTCGATGCTGTTGATGACCTCCTGAATAGCTGTTTTCAGCTCAGCAATGGTTTTGGGGTTACTTCTGTACACCTTGTCTTTAATATAGCCCCACAAAAAGGAGTCTCATGTGTTCAGATCCGGAGAACATGGCGGCCAATCGAAGCCCTTGCAGCGGTCTCTGGGTAACCCAGAGCGAGAACGCAGTCCTCAAATTGCTCCTCCAGGACATCAAACACTCTCTTGCTTCTGTGGGGTCGATTTCCGTCTTGCATGAACCACATCTTGTCAACATCAGAGTCACTTTGGATAATGGGGATCAAATCATCTTCCAAAACCTTCGCGTACTGTTCAGTAGTCACCGTGCCATCAAGGAACATCGCACCGATTATTCCGTGACTGGACATTGCACACCGCACAGTAACCTGTTGAGGGTGAAAAGACTTCTCGATCGCGAAATGCGGATTCTCAGTCCCCAAAATGCGCCAATTTTGCTTACCTGACGAACCTAACCAATTGGAAGTGGGCTTCATAGTTAAACCAACCATGTTCACATCAAAGTCCTGTTCGACAATTTGTGGACAATAGTGTTGGCGAAACACACCGACTGTTCCGTGGTCCTGGGGCTTAATGGCTGATTGGTTTGAATTTTTTATTGAAAAATATGCAGTTCTTCAACAACAATTTATCGCATTGTCTCCCGGTAGATTTCCATCGGTTGCACAGCTCGTCTGATCGATTTCCTGGGGCTGGTTTGAAACACAGAGCGTTTCACCTCAAATGTTTTCAGGCGTTTTCACCCTTTTTGGACGATCGGCTTTGCCAACACTGTCATCACGAACACTAGCCGTTCTCTCAAACTTGCGAATCAAATTCTTGATTGTTATCACACTTGGACAGGTTGTCTTCAGCTTGAACTCGGTCGCAAACTTCCTTTGAGTCCCAGTTGGGCTATTACTGCTCGCTTAGTAGGCCCCCACAAGCGCTATACGCTCTGGCATACCGTGACATTTTGACGTGCAAGTGGCCAACGACAAGGTGCGTGTGCGTGCGCATACTAATTCACACCATGTCCCATGGCCAACGGTGCAGTTTGAAGGTCCTAACCAAATGTTCAGAAGTTATGACGATTTTATTTCATATAGTTCAATGGTTATCACCCTGTACATAGATTAGAATCAGCAGAGGACCTGTAACACTTCCTTTGGGAACGCCAGATATGTCTTCTAGTTTACTCGAAGACTTTCTGCCAGTCACTACGAACTGTCATCTTTCCGGCAGGAAATCAAGAATCGAGTCGCACGACTGTGACGATATTACGTGGACACGAATTTTGATTAGAAACCGCTTGTGAGAAATGGTATCAAAAGCGTTTTGGAAATCTGGAAATATGGAATCCTTTTTAGATCCCGTCGATAGCTAAGTTCGTGAGAATAAAGAGCTTGTCGTATTTCACGAGAACGATGTGTTCTGAATCCATGCTGACTGTGTGTCAACAGATTGTTTTCTTCGAGGTAAATCATTATGTTCGCACATGTGCTCCAAAATCCTGCTGTAAATCTACGAATCGATGCCTGTAAAACGGATCTCTAATTCATAGAATTACTCCCATTTTCTTCCTTGAATCTTTGGTGTCACCTCTGCAACTTTCCAGGTTTTTGGTACGTATCTTTCGTCGAGCGAGCGGTTGTATATGCTTGCTAAGTATGGAGTTAGTATGTATTAGCATATCCTGAACGGAATCTAATTCATATACAATATCGACCGGAGGACTTGACTTTGTTAAGTGCTTCAAACTGTTTCAGTGAACTTAGGATATGTACTTATAAGTTACTCATGTTAGTAGTAGTTCTTGATTTGAATTCTAGACTCTTTACCTCGTCTTCTTCTTCTTTGCTGAAGGAAGTTCAGAAATATGTGTTTAACAATCTTGCTTTAGTGAAGGTATTGACAGTGTCTTGCTACTGGCGTACTTCATATGCTACCAGAGTTTGCCAAAAATTTTGGGAAAATTTTAAAAGGTACTGAGAAAGACAGAATGAGGCAGCTTGTACCCACTTTTCTGTCAGTCTTTTAAAACAGGAGCATATTATCCTTTTTTTTCGATAGCAACATTTTTCCTTCCTTTCCATGCTACAGCAGTGCATATCACTCGTACGAAAAGCACTTTATGGGTCAGTACAATTTTAATAGTTTACTTATGTGAAATTGAAATCATACAAAACTAATTTTACACCTCAGACCGGATTTTACGTTCAGAAAAATGTTCACGTGCTTCCTTACCAGAACATTGAGGTCCAAGAAGCCTTCTGATGACAATGGAAACACTTTACAGCATATTTCTCCGTGCTACGTCAGTTTATAAACTATGTTTCCGCCTCACGCCAGATTTTACATAAGTATTTTACATTTACAAGTAGAGTAACTCTGAACCTCTGTATCTAGGAAACGGATAAACATATCAAGAAAATTTTAAAGTTTGTTCGAGATCGGGATGTCAGAAATAAATCGTAAAAATTTCAACCATTTGTTGTGCATAGCCGTCTTGAAATCCGGGGCTCGATTGTGGTACCCAAAAATGTTTTTGGGATGTTTCTGAGTAACGGATATAGATTTTTGGACAAGGGGAACAGGGTGCTTCTAGATAAATGCGTAGAGATTATATCGTTCAAATTTGAGCAATTTGCTGCGATTATTTATTATTTGGATTTCGTCTTACGCCGGATTTTACACACGTATTTTACGTGTACAAGTAGGGCAATTTGAACTTCTGTATCTCGGAAACGGATAAAGATATCAAGAAAATTTTAGTGATTGTTCCAGATTGGGATCTTAGGAATATATTCGTAAAAATTTCAGCCATTTGCTGCGGATACCGGTCTGCGGCTCTGTTTTGGTACACAAAAACAATATTTTTCCGGTTTTCTCAGGAACCGCCCATGAACTAAACTGTGCCTCTATAAGCCCTTTAAGGCGCACCATGTACCACATATAATGCAAAAAGAACTAACTGATTTGCTCCATTTGCCTAAGCTGGTGGAGAAGCGTGACATTCAGTTTGACCCTCTACCGTAGGATAGTTGCAGTAAGACTAGCATTCTGTTTGGTAAATAAATGGTCCCTAGCTCAAAATCTATTCAAAACACTTGACCCTGCCTACCTACACCGAGGTTTGAGCCCCAGAAAAATTCCATTTTTATGCGTGGCGTTTTTGGACATACTGGTAGCGCATGCTGCAGCTTGCATGCCGATTATTCAGTTGTTAGAACGTAGTCCAACAAGCATACACAAATTTCTATATGTATCGGTGACCACATTCGAGAATGTTGCAGACACTGGCTTCATCCTTATCAATTAGAGCGGATAGCTTTTGCGAAGGTGATGAGAATAGATGATTATAGTTTTGTCGTTGGCTAATTGCAAATCACCATTTAATCCCATTAATACTGTTTACTAATGAAGCCACTTTAGCTCCTGGAGATATCAATAACTCTCTTGACTGATGTGAGTGGTCCGAGAAATACCCACACATCTTCGTAAAGACAAGTTTTCAAGACAGCTTCTCTGTAATACGTGGTGTGCTTGATAGCAAATCATTTTATTAGACCTACTGCGATACAGCACCGTCTTACAGGACACGTTATGTAAATTTTCTTGAAAACGAACTACCAGAATTACTGGAAGAGGTTCCTTTGTCTACACGAATGGGTACGTTCTCCCAGCATGACTGAGGCCCTCCACATTCTAGTCATCAGGTCACACATCATGAAAACGTAATGATCTCCAGAAAATAGGACGACAGAAATGGTTACGTTTCTTGGTCACCAAGCTCCCTAGACCTTACCCCTTTAAACTTTTGCTTGTTGGGATAGTTCTGAGGCGAAGTCTACAAAAATACGATTTTATTATACGGATGAATACTGCTACCCACATAACAGACAGCTAAAACGACCTAAAAAGTACATTAAAGTCACAGGTCTAATTTATGAAAACCTACTTTGAACTCAATTATTCGCATTTGCTTAACAGCTTCTGAACCTTGTTGGGATTACATTCTACAGCTATATCTCTGTAACCTATAAAGATTTGAGACATGTTATACGGAATGTGTTATTTGAATAAGTCTATATTTCCACCTGATAAAATATGCACTGTTCCGCTTGGAACACCCTGTATATAGGGTGTTACAAAAAGGTACGGCCAAACTTTCAGGAAACATTCCTCACACACAAATAAAGAAAAGATGTTATGTGGACATGTGTCCGGAAACGCTTAATTTCCATGTTAGAGCTCATTTTAGTTTCGTCAGTATATACTGTACTTCCTCGATTCACCGCCAGTTGGCCCAATCGAAGGTAGGTAATATTGACTTCGGTGCTTGTGTTGACATGCGACTCATTGCTCTACAGCACTAGCATCAAGCACATCAGTACGTAGCATCAACAGGTTAGTGTTCATCACGAACGTGGTTTTGCAGTCAGTGCAATGTTTACAAATGCGGAGTTGGCAGATGCCCATTTGATGTATGGATTAGCACGGGGCAATAGCCGTGGCGCGGTACGTTTGTATCGAGACAGATTTCCAGAACGAAGATGTCCCGACAGGAAGACGTTCGAAGCAATTGATCGGCATCTTAGGGAGCACGGAACATTCCAGCCTATGACTCGCGACTGGGGAAGACCTAGAACGACGAGGACACCTGCAATGGACGAGGCAATTCTTCGTGCAGTTGACGATAAACCTAATGTCAGCGTCAGAGAAGTTGCTGCTGTACAAGGTAACGTTGACCACGTCACTGTATGGAGAGTGCTACGGGAGAAACAGTTGTTTCCGTACCATGTACAGCGTGTGCAGGCACTATCAGCAGCTGATTGGCCTCGACGGGTACACTTCTGCGAAAGGTGCATCCAACAATGTGTCAATCCTCATTTCAGTGCAAATGTTCTCTTTATGGATGAGGCTTCATTCCAACATGATCAAAGTGTAAATTTTCACAATCAACATGTGTGGGCTGACGAGAATCCGCACGCAATTGTACAATCACGTCATCAACACAGATTTTCTGTGAACGTTCGGGCAGGCCTTGTTGGTGATGTCTCGATTGGTCCCCATGTTCTTCCACCTACGCCCAATGGAGCACGTTATCATGATTTCATACGGGATACTCTACCTGTGCTGCTAGAACATGTGTCTTTACAAGTACGACACAACATGTGGCTCATGCACGATGGAGCTCCTGCACATTTCAGTCGAAGTGATCGTACGCTTCTCAACAACAGATTCGGTGACCGATGGATTGGTAGAGGCGGACCAGTTCCATGGCCTCCACGCTCTCCTGAATCAACCCTCTTGACTTTCATTTATGGGGGCATTTGAAAGCTTTTGTCTACGCAAGCCCGGTACCAAATGTAGAGACTCTTCGTGCTCGTATTGTGGAAGGCTGTGATACAATACGCCATTCTCCAGGGCTGCATCAGCGCATCAGGGATTTCATGCGACGGAGGGTGGGTGCATGTATCCTCACTAACGGAGGACATTTTGAACATTTCCTGTAACAAAGTGTTTGAAGTCACGCTGGTACGTTCTGTTGCTGTGTGGTTTCCATTCCATGATTAATGAGATTTGAAGAGAAGTAATAAAATGAGCTCTAACATGGAAAGTAAGCGTTTCCGGACACATGTCCACATAACATATTTTCTTTCTTTGTGTGGGAGGAATGTTTCCTGAAAGTTGGCCGTACCTTTCTGTAACACCCTGTATACTAACGTAAGCTGTCCAGTACAGTGTAAGGATGGTTTGAAAGGTCTGGTAAATTTCCATGCAAGAACGGAAAAATTTTGTCGCGCCTTCATCGTTGGTACGCTTGATAATTCCAAGGATCATATAAAGAATTTCAACAGTGTACAATGTACGGTTAATTGATGATGGTCTTCTGAATTGGTCAGTGTGTCGACTGCGATCGAAAATGGAGAAAAGCAAGTTCCGTGCTGTTATCAAACATTGTCATTTGAAGGACTGGATTGCCGCATAAATCAAAACAGGACTGTATGTGGACTCTGCACTATCACTGATGACCATTTACTTTTGAGTTAATGAGTTTAAACGCGGTCGGACAAGGACTGAAGGCAAAGCGGGCTCCGGCAATCTAATTGAGGTCACCGCGAAGGAAACCATTGACTAAATCCATGATATAGAACGTGACCGCCGGATTAAAGTTCGTAAGATTTCTGGTTCACTGTTCACTGTCATCGGGGATAGGCTATAACCCTGTCCCACTCCTTTCTTCTCTACAGCTTCCCTTTCATGTCCTTCGACTCTTCAGGGCTTTATACACAGAGAAATTGAGCTACTTTGAGTATCGTATCATTCTTTTGAAGTTTCCACCATTTTCTATAAAGGGTAATTGGCCTAGGTCCAACGTCATGTCAGAGGAGTGGGTGAGAAATCTGGCGACAATGCATGACATAATGGGGTTACATCATTACCGACCACAAGTCTGGCGACAATGCAGACTGCACCAGTAACCATAATTTCCCCTACTAACACGTTATCTTTTCTCCTCATATTGTGCCCATCTCCACTGCATGCTTCCCTGTATATATCACCATAACACTCTCATCTGTTTTCCCAGTATTGCATCCCCCCCCCCCCAAGCAATCTACGTCATCATAGCAAGTTACCTGTTTTACCTATATTGTACCTGTTCTGCCAGTCCAATTACCTCTATGCGTCACCATATTGAGTTATTTGTTTCCCCCGTATTGTACCCCTCCCTCTGGCGTATTTCCCCGTATACGATACCTTAGCATAATGCAAAGGGTGTTAGAGGTGTAAGTGCATATAAAATGTGTCCATAAATGTTCATCCTTGTAACAAAACAATGTAGATCTCCATTGGATACAAAAAAATTAAACATGCGTTATATCACATATACCTCTACTCATTAAGTTCTGAACCTTACACAGACATTTAATGCAGGTAATACACTTAAAAATTTAAATCACTTCAACATGTGCACCCCTGGTAACACGCAAAATATCTGCTGGCATTCAATCCCTGCCACACATTCTGCAACGTGTCTGGCGTGATTGTGCCTCTGGCATCTCTGATACGTTGCTGGAATGTCACAATATCAGGAACTACTGTTTTGCACAATTCCTTGACATACCCCCAAATAAAAAAAAATCTAAGAGACTAATGTCGGGTGATCTCGGAGGCCATGAAATGAGGAAGGTTTCCTAAAGAAAGTCGTGGACTTGGAGCCATGTGAGGGGAAGCGTCATCTTGCAGACAGACGATAGTGTTTTGTGTGTCCAATAGCTGGAGAACGGCATAATTCACCAACATGTCAAGGTAAGCATATCAACTTACACTGATATCAAGGAAGAAAAGTGGGTCGATCACTAGATCTGACATTAGCCTAACAACCTTTGGACTGTCCTGTATGTGTTCCTGTACGACATGAGGATT
Organism: Schistocerca piceifrons; assembly: GCF_021461385.2. Lineage (NCBI taxonomy): Eukaryota > Metazoa > Arthropoda > Insecta > Orthoptera > Acrididae > Schistocerca > Schistocerca piceifrons. The sequence continues at coordinate 345,577,156 of NC_060139.1, forward strand.
TTCTGATCCTCAGATCCGGATGTTATAGCGGTTAACTGAGCCACAAACATGAAATGTAGTCTTATCGGAAAAACACGCACGCTTCAAGAAATCACTATCCTTAGCGAAACTGTTGAACATGTCCATTGCTGATTGTTCATGCTTTGGGCAATCATTTGGTTGTAATGACTGAGCAATTTGGACCTTAAAAGACGTTTCCGAACCACTTTATGCACTGTACTCTTTGGTAGCGAAGCTCCCGCGAAGCTTGTCTAATGGATTTCTGTGGCAACGTGGTGAATGCGGTTTGAACTGCTGCTCTGTCTCCTCCGAAACAGATGGTTTGACACTGCTTGTCCCTTTCTGAACCGAATCCGTTGATAAAAATGTTCCCATTATGTTCTGATTTATTTGACATCAGGTGCTTTGTTTCCGTAGTGATACACAAACTTTCGCTGCACAATAATCGGTGATATGGTTTCTCCTTGCCACACAACACATTGAGCTTTCTCCCGGACGGGGGGAGGACGTCATGTTTACGATATGGCTCACACAGCGCTCCTTGTGGCGAAAGTGTTGAATGAGACACTGCTGTACACAAACTTCATGGGTTCCCTAGCAGACCTGTAACAAAAACAAACGTTACTATCATAAATACAATTTATATTTAATCTTGAAAACAGGGTAAAAATTCACGGGCACCCTGTGTTTCTACTGATGACTGAGAACATTATACTGAACAATACTGCACCAGTGTTTACTTCATTTGCAGATTAATAACTGCAGCTGTCACAAATAGCATGTTTTTAGGTTTGATGTTACCTCCAAGTACTGGTGGCACAAGCCAGCCATTATGTTTATTTTCCCCTGTACGGCAGGTAAGGTACTGAAGTGCGGATACATGGACACAAAACGGGAAGTCACCACTGACAGTCTTAGTCCACTTCCCGGCGCAGTTACGACCGTGCAGAAAACATCAGGTAGTAAAATACATTTATATGGAAAGACTGTTAGTTGCAGAGAACAACGAAAACACTGACCTCGCTATGCATGAGGTTGGTGTATAAGTTCGTAGCGTTTTTCCACCAGTTTAATAAACACAAGAGATACATATAACAGAGACTTTAAAAAACTACAGCCGAACAGGCCATGAAGGTCCAACTGGATGCAGATATAGACGGACATGCGGTCAGCACACTGCTCTCCTAGCCGTATGTCAGTTTACGAGACCAGAGTCACTATTTCTCAATCAAGTAGATCCTCAGTTTGCCTCACGAGGGCAGGGTGCACCCTCCCCCCCCCCCCCCCCCCTTGCCAACAGTTCTCGGCAGACTGGATGGTCACCCATCCCAAAAGTGCTTAACTTCAGTGATCACAGGAACCAGTGTTACGACTGTGGCAAGACCATTGGCAATAGAGACTTGAGTCATAATAATATACTCTCCTTCACTATTCAAAATAGTCCTCCAACGCTGGGGTAACTTTTTGATACCGCAACTGTGGAAATCACATGGTTTTGAGCTGAAGAACCCGTCGAGCCATGTTCAGAGGGCATTTTCATCCGGAAAGGAAGTTCCTTGAGGGTTGTTCGATGAGGGTGGAAAAGGTGAAAACCTGAGGGCGCAAGATCAGGTGAATAAGGTCGGTGTGGAATGACTTCTCAACCCAACTCCTGTGTAGTGTTTTTTGCCAGTCTCGCAGAATGTGGGTGGGCATTATCATGGCGTTGCGTCACATCATGCCGTCTTCCTGGTTGTTGTCCTTCGACGGCGTATGCAAGACGTCTCAGTTGTTGACAATAAATGTCAGCAGTGATCGTTACACCTCGGGAAAGCACCACACCACCATTGTTCATCAGATGCATAACATAATCTTTTGTGGATGCGTGCATGTCTTTGTACAGCGAGTTGCCGCTTTATTTGGGCTGAGCCACTCTTTTCGTTTTTTATTACCAAAAAGACAGCATTTCTCGTCACGAGTAATGATAAAGGCTAGAAATGGCTAGTATTTTTCACGAGCCGATTGATGACGAGCAAGCAGGGATGCACATGTGCCCACCTGCTGATCTGTCTGATTCTACCTTAGAGCATGTGGTACCTGTACATCCGATTTTTGAACCTCCCCATTGCATGCAAACGTCACACGATGGTGGAACGATCACAGTTCGTCACATTTGCCAGTTCTCGAGTGTGTGACATGGGCCATTGTGAATTAGTGCATTTAAACGAGCTCCATCAGACCCTGAAAGTCTTCCTGAATATGGAGTGTCACTAATGTCAAAATGATCCTCCTTAAAACGAGAAAACAATTTTCTTGCCATGCTCAATCCAATGTCATTATACCCAAATACGGCGCAAATGTTTCTGGCTGCCTCTGCTGCTGTCACCCTTCTATTTAACTCAAACAGAAGAATATGTCGGAAATGTCCTGATTTCTCCACTTGGCATTTTCAAGCATCCTATCTCCAAATGACAAAATGATAATATGTAAACTCAGTTAGCAACAGTGAACTATAAATTAAAAAATGAGAATAGGTAAATGGAAATGAGCGTTTGGTATCAGTGGCCGAGAGCCTCTTACTGGGCAGGTCCGGCCGCCTTGGTGCAGGTCTTATTACACTACTGGCCATTAAAATAGCTACACCAAGAAGAAATGCAGATGATAAACGGGTATTCATTGGACAAATATATTATACTAGTACTTACATGTGATTACATTTTCACGCAATTTGGGTGCATAGATCCTCAGAAATCAGTCCCCAGAACAACCACCTACGGCCGTAATAACGGCCTTGATACGCCTGGGCATTGAGTCAAACAGAGCTTGGGTGGCGTGTACAGGTACAGCTGCCCATGCAGCTTCAACACGATACCACAGTTCATCAAGAGTAGTGAGTGGCGTATTGTGACGAGCCAGTTGCTCGGCCACCATTCACCAGACGTTTTCAATTGGTGAGAGATCTGGAGATTGTGCTGGCCAGAGCAGCAGTCGAACATTTTCTGTATCCAGAAACGCCCGTACAGGACCTGCAACATGCGGTCGTGCATTATCCTGCTGAAATGTAGGGTTTCGCAGGGATCGAATGAAGGGTAGAGCCACGGGTCGTAACACATCTGAAATGCAACGTCCACTGTTCAATGTGCCGTCAATGCAAACAAGAGGTGACCGAGACGTGTAACCAATGGCACCCCATACCGTCACGCCGGGTGATATGCCAGTATGGCGATGACGAATACACGCTTCCAATGTGCGTTCACCGCGATGTCGCCGAACACGGATGCGACCATCATTATACTGTAAACAGAGCCTGAATTCATCCGAAAAAATGACGTTTTGCCATTAGTCCACCCAGGTTCGTCGTTGAGTACACCATCGCAGGGGCTCCTGTCTGTGATGCAGCGTCAAGGGTAACCGCAGCCATGGTCTCCGAGCTGATAGTCCATGCTGCTGCAAACGTCGTCGAACTGTTCGTGCAGATGGTTGTTGTCTTGCAAACGTCCCCATCTGTTGACTCAGGGATCGAGACGTGGCTGCACGATCCATTACAGCCATGCGGATAAGGTGCCTGTCATCTCGACTGCTAGTGACACGAGGCCGTTGGGATCCCGCACGGCGTTCCGTATTACCCTCCTGAACCCACCGATTCTATATTCTGCTAACAGTCATTGGATCTCGACCAACGCGAGCAGAAATGTCGCGATACGATAAACCGCAATCGCGATAGGCTACAATCCGACCTTTACCAAAGTCGGAAACGTGATGGTACGCATTTCTCCTCCTTACACGAAGCATCACAACAACGTTTCACCAAGCAACGGCGGTCATCTTCTGTTTGTGTATGAGAAATCGGTTGGAAACTTTCCTCATGTCAAAAAAAAAAAAAAAAAAAAAAAAATGGTTCAAATGGCTCTGAGCACTACGGGACTTAACTTCTGAGGTCATCAGTCCCCTAGAATTTAGAACTACTTAAACCTAACTAACTTACGGGCATCACACACACCCATGCCCGAGGCAGGATTCTAACCTGCGACCGTAGCGGTCGTGCGGTTCCAGACTGAAGCGCCTAGAACCGCTCGGCGACACTGGCCGGCTCGTCATGTCAGCACAGCACATTGTAGGTGTCAACACCGGCGCCAACCTTGTGTGAATGCTCTGAAAAGCTAATCATTTGCATATCACAGCATCTTCTTCCTGTCGGTTAAATTTCGCGTCTGTAGCACGTCATCTTCGTGGTGTAGCAATTTCAATGGCCAGTAGTGTACATTCGACGCCACATTGGGCAACCTACGCGCCGGATGGGGATGAAATGATGATGAAGACAACACAACATCCAGTCCCTGAGCGGAGAAAATCCTCGACCCAGCCGGGAATCGAAGCAGAACCCCTTAGGACGGCAGTCCGTCACGCTGACCATTCAGCTATCGGGGCGGACATAGCATCGATAAATAAACCATAGGAACCCTAAGATCAACATGCAAAAAAAAAAATGCTACGAACTTATGAACCAACCTAATATTAAGGTCTACCACCATATCTGTACCTATGTCCCTAACACACTGCAGGCTTTTCGCATATCTTTTTCCTCCGTCCCACTCCCCCTCCCCCCCCCCCCCTAGCGTATTTCTCTGTATACGCTACCACAATATATTATGTTTTCCTACATTACTGCCACCCCACTCTTCTCCCAGCACATTCTCCTGTATACGTCACCATAACATGTTATTCGTTCTTCTCAATAGCATGCTGGAAAAAGCAGCTCGCAGTTGCCAGACGCCATCGCTGGTGATGACGAGGCAGAAGTGGAAGAAGAAGAAGTGGTGGTTCCGTTGGCGCGCCGTGACACTCCCGCCCCTTGGTTGGTGAGTATACGTGGCCTTGTGTTCAGCAGCCCATGCTGCGCTATACACAGCTGAGAACACTATACAGGACAGGGATGCCACAGAGACACGGCTGCGTGTTCTTATATGCTCTGGCACAAAATAGTAGGCGCCATTCTAAAAACATTTTCGTGAAAGTACTTATCAATGCAGTATAAGTGTCAGTGATAGGTTCTTGGGCGTAAATCTATTAAATCGTCTCATTGCTGCAGTGCACTGATACTTCCGAAATAACATCAATTAACTTCTGCTTTTGACTCTACATACTATCAGTAGTTGCTGTATAAATAATTTATTAACGCTCTCGCTATACAGGGTGACTCTGTGCATCTTACGAACTTCCAGAGATACTGGAGAAGGGCAAATGTAGCAATTTGAGGTAACGCACCTTCGTCTGTAAATGAACGAATCGAAAGTTATAAGCAACAATCGTTATGATAGCTTTGATAGTTGACCTCTTTTTCTGCAACTTGTATTTGCAACTATTGAAACGCCTTTTTTCGTCACAATGGACCAAAACAAGAGAAAAAGCCCGGTAAATATGGACTCTAAAATGCAAACATTAAGAGCTACGTGCACTTGTTCAGTGAAACAGACGTGTTTCACAGTAGGAAAAATGAACAAGTGCCCGTAGCTCTTAATGTTTGCATTTTAGAGTCCATATTTATTGGACGTTTCTTTTTTATCTTGGTCCTTACTACCACCTCTGACAGTTACCTACCATACAGTCTTAGCAACAACAGCACCAGTAAATGTATTTGAGGTATCAGAACGATTTTCACTTGAACTTAGGACTCGGTCGTCTCTGGACCAGGGTCGCTTACCTCAGATCAATGCATTTAAATTTCTTCATCATCACTTAAAGTTTGTAATATCATCACGGAATCACTTTTTATATGCAACTGCTGAAACACCTTTTTTCGTCAGAACGTACGTTTCATTTCATTGGGTTAAGACATCGCCAGTGGTAAGGCTTTCTCGTCGGTTTGTACCTTACAGCGTGGATGAGAAGTCTGCATGCAAGTTTCACTATATTTGCCTTTTAACTGGCGCTAAATATAAAAAAATAAAAACAACGGAGTGCTCATAAACGGCTACGAATGAGTCGCAAAATGACTGACAATGAGGTCCGCTGGTTAGGCAATGTTTTCCAGATGGCTACTAACACAAGACTACAGGCAACCACGCTGCGGAAGGGAGAGAGGGGAAAAACTGTTTCCTCTCCGCACTTCTGGTCTAAGTTTCACTCTTAAGCAATGGTAAACAAAATTGTAATCCTGCAGCCAACATATGGATCATATTAACAGTTGTTCCCATTCCATTCGTGGACGGTGGCCTACATATCTTCTCACTCTTTACAGAAATAATCTCATTGTCACTCTAATTTCCAATCCTAGAAAGTTGCAGATCTTAAACCTAAATACTCTAAAGGCCCTACAACTACACAAAACGCCGAAACATAAATCGACTCCCTCTCCTAGAGAATGAAATCCGCTCCTACCTACCCTACCCTACATCATGTGTTCCCTCCCTTCTCCCCCTTTCACTATGGTCTCCATATTTCTCCATTCATTTAGTCTTCGTACCAAGGCCTTATCCTTACCATAGTCCCATAATCCACTTTTGAATTCAATAATCTACATATGTTCTCATCTCCACTCTAACACACACAGCCTCTTTGTTTATACTCACACTCTGACACCTCAAAAATCAGACATTCTCTTTCTCCATTCTATGCTTTCCAGTGCAGCTCCTCCTCTTTTACGGTGCTTGATTTCACCATATACCCCGTTTCCGCACCTCCTTTTTATTTAACATCGAAAAATGTCAAGTCAATGTTAGTCTCCTTTTCAGCCAGTTAAAACAAATGTATTTTTTATGTTTAAAATTATTTTCTATCGATTAAGTATTTTTAAAATATTAGGCTGAAGAGGGGAATGTTTGTTCTGCTGATGGTCCACCTCTAATCCATACACTAAAAACAATAACAACAAATAAAAAATAATTGTCTCTTTAACAAAATATTATCAACACGAGAACCACGATGGCCACATATGTCCCATTTAAAAGCAGCACAAACTTATTTAGAAAGTGCGTCAGCTAGACCCAAAGTAGTAAATAGCTAACAGTCTGTGTGTGTACTCAAACGTCTACTGTACAATGTCCACTCTTATCAGAATTGTGTTCATTTCATCATAAACTGTAAACCCACAGTCTGATGTTGACAAAGTTAATAATTTACCTTAAGCTCTCAGGCAAATATTCGACCTTCTTCTCGCCTTTTGAAGATGAAAAAAACGCTAAGAGGGTACGACTTCGTTCAGTATAATCGGCTTATTTTAGTTTACATCCACCCAATTGGTGTATGAAGGAGGAATTTCATATGTTTCTCTACTTCGGTGATTAGAATGAGTTGTATGTGCTACGCTAAAATAAATCCCATCTGGAATTTTTAGCGAAGAATTGTCTGCTTCAACACTTGTGGCTCAAATAATTAATGCACAACAGCAATATAATTTCAAATATGTTGTGCTCACCCTTCTAACAACCCATCCTCCTGCAGCTTACCTCGCAGCTTATCTCTCCACTTATCTTGTCCTTAAAAGTCTTAATAAGGATTTTTGTTACATAAGCAATCCCATAAAGTTAATACAAATAGGAGAGTTCGGTCATAAAAGATATATTTCTACTGAAAAATGTTTGTTGACTGTGAAAATTTCCTACAAAATGGTTCAAATGGCTCTGAGCACTATGGGACTTAACATCTTAGGTCATCAGTCCCCTAGAACTTAGAACTACTTAAACCTAACTAACCTAAGGACATCACACACATCCATGCCCGAGGCAGGATTCGAACCTGCGACCGTAGCAGTCCCGCTGTTCCGGACTGCAGCGCCTAGAACCGCAAGACCACCGCGGCCGGCAAAATTTCCTACAAACTTACTCCATTTTCCCATGTAATCGACGTTCGCTTCTAAGCAATTTCCAATAAGTTGTACTAGCTTCTTCAACCCCTCTACAGTGTGAGATCTTGCATTATCCTGCTGGACTATGTCATTTGGTACACTGGTCATGAAGAATGCGACAATAGGATTTTCCATTCTTACCACAAACTGATGAGCATTCAGACCCCTTTCAATAATTACCATATCAGTATTTTTACCACATAGGTATCTCCACGCCATGATTCGAGCAGTCAGAGAGATATGTGTCTTGAAATTACCGCTTCCTATGACCTTCCATCATGTCATCTATGGACACACTGGCGATGATCTGATCACTAAAAACTGAACCGAGCCACATTGTTCACACCACAGAATACCTCTCAGTAGGTGTGCTATGGCGACCCTGGAACAGATACGTACACCTGCCATTCCCCAGACTGGGTCATGTGGAGGCTTGTCTGGACCCTGGCTGGTGGAGACCACGCCCCTGTGACATCAGAATCCACAACTGTAGCAAGACACAACTCTTTTATGTATCATATGAAAAGTCACACCTTCATGCTCCTCCTCTCCTGCACACTCACATTTCCAGCAAATAACTGTGTACTATTAAAATGAAACAGCCAGTCATTCAAGAACGTTACACGCCATTAAGACGAGGTAGTCAAACAAAATGTAGCTCCAAGACAACCATCATGGCTGTGCTTAGAAATATCCAAATTTCTGAATTTTTTAACGTAAGTGAGTGTTGCCTGTTCTCTTGGACGTGTCTGACAGAGCAGAAAATACTTGGGATGACGTGGCCTGTATTTCATTTTCTGAAATAGAGGACGGAGGAAGAAGGGGACAGAGGTAGGTGGGAAATCATGACTCCCAGCCGCTCAGGGCATTGCGGTAGTGCAACGGTGAAAGTTGACAATTGGCGCCAGACCGAGACTCAAACCCGGATGCTCTGCTTCTCTAGAACTATTGCCTTAACCGTCTCAGCGACCCGGACATGCCTCCCGTCTGTCCCAGAGTCTCACTTTATCGCACGCTGCATTGCAGCTTCCCTCGTCCATTACACCTCCTACTCACAATTCTTGTTTCTTGTAGTGGCGCAAACAATGTTTGTGTATTCCTGTTGCACTCGATTATGTTAACATACATTTGGGATGGCAAAGCCTGTACTTCATTTTCTGAAACAGAGGAAGGGGGAAGAAAGGGGGATAGGTAAGGAATGACTCCCAGCTGCTCAAGACATTGCTATAGTGAAATGCAAAAAGTTGAAAATTTGTGCTGGACCAGAACTCGAATCCAGATTTCCTGCCTGATGCAAGTGGTTGCCCTGACCACCTCAGCTATCCAAACACGACTTCCATCTGACTACAGTTCCCCACTTGTCGCACCGTACTTCCGTAATGCCCACTTGTCCACCATCCCCACTGCTCGTCGCATTTTAGTTAGATTTCTGCAAGGGACTGGACTTAGGATGCATCCACACTGATGATTTCTTACGAATCGCTGTTATAGTGTAAATATTATCATTATATGTGTGGAGTCTGTTTGTAACATTACGCATATGTAGGCGAGTTTTCCAGCCGCCTGAAACTGGCACGAGACGTGATGAATTAGCTTGTGAGGCTGAGCACTGGTGGACAGCCCCAGAGCCACCAAAGCATTGCAGCTGGTCCAGCCGCTGCGACCGTTGCTCGCGAGCACAAGTGTGGCTTCCAAGTCTTCACAGGAAATGGGTAAACCCCAAAGCTGGGAATTTGGATAGCAGTCAGTCGCTTAGAAGAATGTGGAATGCACCAGCAATAGTGGACTTACAGAACACAAGCTGAAGACGGCCTCTTGCAACTCTCTGAAATTCGACAATAAACCACAGTTACATAAAAAGCAAATCTGAGTACATCTGCGATCTCAGAAGAATGAGGCTCATCCAGAGAAACAATAATATTTGCGATATCTTGAAAACTACAGAAGTTAATATTTAAGAGAACTAAACATTTACACAGTGAACCTCTAAATAAACAATTTTTAAACGCTTCGTCGATGTCAGCAAACGATATATCAGATGATAGCATTGCACTATAAATAGCAATCACCTCTGAAAACGACATTTCTATATCGAGTTTGTTTCTTGAATTATTACGTTTTTTAAAAGTTTTCATTGTACAAATGTCCATAAGAATATTGTATTCCCCACAATAACTCAGCAAATGAATGCAGCGTGAATACCTAATATCTTGTCATACTTGTGTAGCTATTTAAGTAATATTTTATTATTTTGGCCTTAAGTTTATTTGGATGTTTATTAAAATTGATGTTAAAAACAGTAGTAATTTAAAAGTGGTCAATCGCAAGTGTTAGTGACACTACTATTGTAAAGAGTGCCAAAAGACTCTATCAAAGATACATTAATAACTTTTTAATCAATATTTAAAGCTAATTCGTTGTTGTCTAACGTGGGCGCACTGGTGCATGAATACTGGCTTATTTATTTACGAACAAACTGATATTGTAAATAATCTGGGCGTGACTGAAGTTTATAACATTTCTTTATCTAAATATTGTTGTAATATATTAGTTTAGTTTGGTATGTAGTGCAGTTGAACCAAATCTTGCCTCCAGAATATAAGAACGATGTATTTTTGGGTGAGATGGCTATCAGCCAATGAGAGACAGTGGCAGAAAACTAGTGGAGTCAGGAGGAGACAGACGTCTTTTCGAGTGGTACACTTAAGGAAGAGATTCTAGACATTTTCATGTTGGTTCTAGAAGAATGCAGACCTGTCTGTTACAACATGCGTGATTCTATCGTATAGGTGGTTGATTGTGGGCGGCGAGCAGCCGTTACAATAATCTTAATTTTTTCCGATTGCATTACAGAATTGAGAATAGAATATGAGTTTCTACTCGTTATCTCAAGTGTCTTAATTTCTAAATTATTATGTTGACTACTCAGCTATTTTGAGCAGGTGAATATTTCGTTTATATTGATTATGAAGTGGACTTAGTTTTCGCATGTCCTGGATGACTATTTAGCTTGGCGATTCTGCTATTATTATTATTATTCAACATAATTCTTCGTCATCTACGTCAATTACAGGCGTTAAAATAGAAGACCTTTTTATTAATTATTAATTTATCTTTATTTAATATGTCATTTTATTTTATTAATTCGCAAATCTAGTCAGTGCATAGATAAATCACAGCTACAAGTTACTATTTGCAGCGACATAGCTGCCAGGCATGAAAGAATATGTGTGCAGCTCTACCCTGCGACATTATCCACCTCTTCTTTTTGAATAGAGACGTACATTGCCCCATTACCTAAGCGGCGAGCATCATCAGGTGAAGTCGAAACTGGTCTGCCCCTGTGGGGGGTTCTTTAGTGAGCAACTGGTCAGCAGAAAAGCATCGGGTAACGTCGCATGTTCTTTCTAACATGTCCGAAGGAACAGACGCCACATGTATAACAGTAATATACACCATTCGTCATGGTATATGAGATGAGTGTGCAATGTAATGAACACGTTAGAGATATGTAGCAGCTAAAGATGAGTTTTACTGGAACTACTATTCAGCGAAACATCAAACTGTGAAATAAAATCAACTGATGCTTTATGATCCTATAGCTTGTCATTGCCAACAGACAGTAGCATCTGTAAAATTTCATAGTTTGGTATATGAACCACACTTGGTGTAAGGCAAAGTGGAGATTCAAATTAGTTATTTTTCATATCTAAATTGTTCTACGGAGCTCGTCAAATGTTACTATAGTATCCCCATGTTTAAAATACATAAGGTGGTTGGCATCTGAAACTGATGCTTTGTTATTGATGATTCATAGAACGAACTGTCATCAGCTAGCTTTTTACAAACTTTTCAGTGATGCTTTATGTTATCAAGCGCCATTTTAAGGTGGACGAAGCTAATGCATCACGCTCTACACTAGGAAAATACACTCCTGGAAATTGAAATAAGAACACCGTGATTTCATTGTCCCAGGAAGGGGAAACTTTATTGACACATTCCTGGGGTCAGATACATCACATGATCACACTGACAGAACCACAGGCACACAGACACAGGCAACAGAGCATGCACAATGTCGGCACTAGTACAGTGTATATCCACCTTTCGCAGCAATGCAGGCTGCTATTCTCCCATGGAGACGATCGTAGAGATGCTGGATGTAGTCCTGTGGAACGGCTTGCCATGCCATTTCCACCTGGCGCCTCAGTTGGACCAGCGTTCGTGCTGGACGTGCAGACCGCGTGAGACGACGCTTCATCCAGTCCCAAACATGCTCCATGGGGGACAGATCCGGAGATCTTGCTGGCCAGGGTAGTTGACTTACACCTTCTAGAGCACGTTGGGTGGCACGGGATACATGCGGACGTGCATTGTCCTGTTGGAACAGCAAGTTCCCTTGCCGGTCTAGGAATGGTAGAACGATGGGTTCGATGACGGTTTGGATGTACCGTGCACTATTCAGTGTCCCCTCGACGATCACCAGTGGTGTACGGCCAGTGTAGGAGATCGCTCCCCACACCATGATGCCGGGTGTTGGCCCTGTGTGCCTCGGTCGTATGCAGTCCTGATTGTGGCGCTCACCTGCACGGCGCCAAACACGCATACGACCATCATAGGCACCAAGGCAGAAGCGACTCTCATCGCTGAAGACGACACGTCTCCATTCGTCCCTCCATTCACGCCTGTCGCGACACCACTGGAGGCGGGCTGCACGATGTTGGAGCGTGAGCGGAAGACGGCCTAACGGTGTGCGGGACCGTAGCCCAGCTTCATGGAGACGGTTGCGAATGGTCCTCGCCGATACCCCAGGAGCAACAGTGTCCCTAATTTGCTGGGAAGTGGCGGTGCGGTCCCCTACGGCACTGCGTAGGATCCTACGGTCTTGGCGTGCATCCGTGCGTCGCTGCGGTCCGGTCCCAGGTCGACGGGCACGTGCACCTTCCGCCGACCACTGGCGACAACATCGATGTACTGTGGAGACCTCACGCCCCACGTGTTGAGCAATTCGGCGGTACGTCCACCCGGCCTCCCGCATGCCCACTATACGCCCTCGCTCAAAGTCCGTCAACTGCACATACGGTTCACGTCCACGCTGTCGCGGCATGCTACCAGTGTTAAAGACTGCGATGGAGCTCCGTATGCCACAGCAAACTGGCTGACACTGACGGCGGCGGTGCACAAATGCTGCGCAGCTAGCGCCATTCGACGGCCAACACCGCGGTTCCTGGTGTGTCCGCTGTGCCGTGCGTGTGATCATTGCTTGTACAACCCTCTCGCAGTGTCCGGAGCAAGTATGGTGGGTCTGACACACCCGTGTCAATGTGTTCTTTTTTCCATTTCCAGGAGTGTATTATCGATTATATTAACAGGCTAATATTGCTTTTTAATTGCATCTGAACTGAATCTATTGCAGGTTATACACAAAACGAAGTTTGAAGGAATGTTGCAATATTTAGTAACTGTAACAGAGGTGCCACAGCTCTCTAAAATGTTTTCTGGCTGTTTTTCCTATGATCAACTACTAAATAATACCAAAACCGAATCAAAATACGTGACACAAAGACACACACGTACACAACATACTCAAAAGGCAAACGGACTGATTAAACACAATTTTAGGAAGGTAGGAAGGTGGTCTTTTGACAAGATATTATCTGCAATGTAGCACTTAAAAGGCATATTTTCTTGTTACACTAGAACTTATGCAATGTTTGCATACAACACAGCACGAACGAAGATGGTGCTGGAACATGACAGAGTTGGAACATGGTCCAAGGCAATGATAGGAAAAGACAGAGGTGGGAATACAACCTTTGCATCAACATAAAATTATTTATTATACTAACTGACGAGTCTGAGTACATTTACTTGAGGAGTGATTATTAGAAGATACAAGTATAATTTGATTTGATCCATTATAAATGGTTCTGAAAGCCTGCGACTGTGAAAACAATAGGTTTGTTTATAAATAACTCATCTGCTACCAGTCACGATTTTCTTAATTTTATTTTTCGCACGACGCGTTTCGGGAATTACAGATCAATCATCGCGAATGAAAATTCGAACTTAGCAGCAAAATAAAATTATTTCACAAAATGTGTAAGGTTTGGGGCACAAAACACACCTGGCACTTCTGACGTAAATTAATTGTTGTATAAGATCAAAAAAGACGTATAGATCATTTGCGTATTGGCACTAGTGATAAAACCTGTAAGTTAAGCAGCACTTGTTGACAAAGTTTGATTGTTGTGCCCCAATTAGCAACTACAGTAGATCTTCATTTTAAGTATTTCCACGTCTAAATTGTCTGCATTACTTATTAGAAGAAGCGCAGCTTGCTTATTTCTACTGCTTAAATAAATTAGTCGACGGCCTTAGTTAGATCTATGTGCCAGACATTCAGTTCAACCAAATACTTAAACTGGTTCTGTAACATTGCAAAATACACGTGGCCACTACTACTGATCTAACTTACCACTTAAACTGCACTTGGTGACGAAAGTTAGTTAAGTATAAAATGTTATTCACAAAACGTTGGCACTCACAACCTCTTATACGTCCTAAAAATAATTTCAGATGAAAGGTAGTGTTCATGACGTAACACTCGCTTCCATCAGTATTTATCAGAGTGGTTGGTTTTTGTCTAGTTTCTATACCAGTGGTCACTCAGCCACATTAAATGCATTTTCAAAAACTTCAGTTTCATTAGTGATTTTTAATTTGCAATTTCTTCATGTCCATCAATATTGTTTTAACGCACTAAAATAAAATGTTTTAAAATATGTTACCTCACTAGCCATGCCTTTTCTGATCCACAGTATACAGTATGCCCGACGAGGAATATTCAGTATTAAGGGATATAACAGGAACAATCATTCGAAACAAAAAAGTCTAACAAACACTGGCTTTAGAAAGCGCACCTTAAGAGCTATGAGCAGTAGCATCTTCAATACTGTGAAAAAAATGTATTCTACTGCAAGCCCTTCGATTTCCATATTTTGTGATGTGATAGTATAGACCAAAACAAGAAAGAAATGTCCAGTAAACGTGGGATGTAAATTGCATGCCTTAGGAGCAGTGAGGATTGTTCATCTGTGCTATAGTGGAACACATGTCTTCTATTGAAAAAATGCTCTTATCTATTAAGGTATGCATTTTAGCGCCCAAAAAAATGGTTCAAATGGCTCTGAGTACTATGGGACTTAACTACTGAGGTCATCAGTCCCCTAGAACTTAGAACTACTTAAACCTAACTAACCTAAGGACATCACACACATCCATGCCCGAGGCAGGATTCAACCTGCGACCGTAGCGGTCACGCGGTTCCAAACTGACGTGCTTAGAACCGCATGGCCACACCGGCCGGCTTTTAGCGCCCATGTTTACTATACAGTATCCTTGAGTTTTGACCATTCGTCCTGGGACACCCTGCATATGCTTAGTGCTATAATGTACTTATGGTCGAGCTGGCATAAGAAGATTCCCGACAGTTGCAGTGGGCTGGGCATGGCAAGTTTGCTCGCCTACTTCAAACAACAATGTAACACAATTTTGCTAACGTCTCTATGGCAACATCTCAGTGTTGACAATACCCTATACACCTATACACAGCTATTGTTTTCGCATGCAGTTGTTTGTACTTTGCAGTTGAAAGCCGGTAACAGTGCCACCAGCCGCCAGGAATCTTCTTAAGTCAACTCTAGTACCACACCAATGATATCACACATGTAGGTTGCCTACATGCAAATGCATGAGTGCAGTGAAGTTGTGTGTCAACAGCAGCCTGACACAGCTAAAATGTCTGTGCATCCGTATGACCTGAATTGCATTAACGAAACAGCCAATCAGTTATGTAGCCCCAGAGCTGCCAACTTGACCATGTTCAAAAGCATCTGAATGAACGGTATTGCACAAACGAAACGGCCTGTCAGTATATAACACCAGAGCCGCCATCTTGGCCATGTTCAGAAGTATTCAAACGACCTGAAGTGCGTAAACGAAATAATCTGTGTACGAGGGCTGCCCAGAAAGTAATGCACCGCAATTTTTTTTCTCAGCCAAAAACAACGCTACGATAGCGAAATGTTACGTATGTACTCGTATTATTTGAAGTCTTCTGAGTGGGTGCGCCTAGTTTCCGACATTTCCGACAGCTGCACGACAGTTTCAAAATAGCGTCTGTAGTTGATGTATGTTACAAGCAACGTGTCGTCATTGAGTGTTTCACTGCAAAGAAAGAAACTGTGAGGAATATTCACAAACGCTTTTGCAAAGTCTATGGAGCATCTTCTGTCGCCAGAAGTGCAGTTAGTCGCGAGCACGGAGAGTGAGGTAATCAGAAGGTGATTCAGCGGAGCTCCACGATTTGCAGCGGTCGGGAAGACCATACACGGCTGTCACACCTGATCACTTGTTTGGGCCGTTAAAGGATGCCATTCGTGGAAGATATTTTGAAGACGATGAGGAGTTGATTCACACAGTGAGGCACTGGCTCCGCCACCAGGACAAGGATTGGTACCGATAGGGCATACATGCCCTTGTTTCGCACTGGAGGAAGGCCACAGAATGGGATGGAGATTACGTGGAAAAATGGGGAGTGTAGATAAAAGACCATACTTTCCTGTGTGTAATTCTCATTATTTTCAATAAAGAATTGTTTAAGAAAAATGCGATATGCATTACTTTCTGGGCAACCCTTGTAGTCCAAGAGCCACCACCATCTTGACCATGTACTCAAGGCCCAAACACCTGAACTTCGTAAACAAAACATGCAATCAGTATGTAGCCCAGTGACATTTGCATGTGACTGTTGAAAGCTAATTATGCCAGGTGGAGGCTAGGAGAGCAGTGGAATGCTTTATCATCAGTGCCATAGCTTTGCCAAGTCTGGATTTGTCTCAGACCTTGCTGTCTCTGAAGCAATCTGAACCACACACGTGCAAGCAAGCACGTACACGTACACACACACACACACACACACACACACACACACACACAAACACACATACAAACCACAGTCCAGTATTTTACCGTCACTGGTTGAGCTGCACTTGTTGATGAGCAAAATTCGATCTCTGCATCACACTTAGTGCAAGGCACATTGGACCCCCGCTTAAATATTACAGTGTTGTTTGGACGTCTGAATTTTTCTATAACAGGACAAAATACACGGGGCACTACTGATCTAAGATAAGATTCACTTGTCAATGACTGACTGGATGACTTGTGCTGTCAAACGAAGCATCAGGGGCTTTCCAATAAAATATCACAATATTGTTATCAAATCTATAAACTGTAATGTCAGAAACATGTAGATTTATTGATAGTGATGGTATAAGCTACAGGTTAAGCTGCACTTCATGCCCCCCCCCCCACCCCTAACCCCCCCCCCCCCCCCAAAAAAAACGAAATTTGAGGCATCTACCGACAGGAACTATGATGCCAAAACTCTACAACAAAGTTTACAGACTGTATCTCCATAATCAACTACTAAATAACAGCATGTTTATCCACTGGTGTCTCGTTTTCGGACAGCTTAATACAACAGAGAGTACTAAACAGATGTGTTTCGGATAGATCTTTAATGTGATGTATCAATTACATTGCAATATGCAAGTATAAGTTCGAAACGCACCAAATACGATATGTTATCTTCATTAATGCTGCGCTAATTGTATATGTCAAAGACAGTGATGGGTGAGCGTCCATAAACGAAAATTCGATCTTTGTATCAAATAAAATAGCAGTTAAAATTGTCTGCACTACTTATCAAAATCTGTAAGGGTTTCTTGTACAGGTTGTTACACAAAAAGTAACCTTTAATTGTGAAAAGGTTAAAACTTAAAAAAAATGTCTGGTACAGCACTGAGTGCAGTAACCTAGAACTTCCAGTTTTATTCCCACCTAACACTGTTAGTTCTTGACATTCCCAGTAGGTGTCATGCACAAATGAATTGTCAACAGTCATAACGTTGTATTACGGTGTAAAACGTGCGCAATGTTGTTTATGGTTTCATCAATCCAAATGCACTACTCCAGTTGAGAGACATGTGCTTCTCCAAAGAAGTGAACTATATCTGTATTTTACTGTGTAGACTAGCGGCTAGCAAATTACTCTAAGTTTTTGTTTTTGCGTAAATTTTGGTGCATATCTTTGTGTAAGGAGACTTCCTAGTGCAATTTTCCCGCCACCAGATGCTCCATGTCATGCCACTAAGTTTAAATCTCGTGGTCGTACGTACCATATAGTTTAGTTTGGATACCTATTTCGTGCAGTAGCTTTTGGGTAAGGAGAGTTTCTAGTAACAGATAACTGTAGATACATCCACTTCAGTATAGAAATTTATTTCTGTTTAAAAGCTTGCCGTCTCAGAGTATAGTGAGAAATCTGCAGAGCGGTTTCAGCGTTTATTCTCCTCGTTATATTTTGCGTACATTCCAAACTCAACAGCGCCATTTGAGATCTTATATCTATTTTTTACACACTACGATACGGCTAGGGCCTGTGCTAGTTGCGAGCGGACACAAGGAGAGTTGGCTGTTATCTGTAAGCAGCTGGAAGGTGCGTTGGCTACCGTCGACATGTTTCCGGTTAGTGCTCAAAGTTGCGCCGACATCGGGGTGCTGGTGACGAGACCCGTGACATCTTTGGTGTCGTTGGACTCTCCTGGTGATCCGGGTGTCGATGCATTTTCTGATACGCAGCATTTGACCGGTCCGTTCTCACTCGAGGGTAGATGGAACAAAGTGGTGAGTTCGCATGTCATTGGGTGGAAGGCGAAAGAGGGAGCAGGTCGCGCGGCTGGTTCCTTACGCCTTAGCAACACTGATACCCACTGTTGATAATAACTCTGAGCCAGCACAGGATGCCCCTCCTGTTGGGCCAGCGGCCGATTTTCCTGCCCAGTCCGGACAAGTGCAGAGGGTGCGTATGCTTGTCATTGGGAGCTCCAGTTTTAAGTGCGTGATGGAGCCCTCAGGGAAATAGCAGGCGATGCGGGAAGGAATGCCAGTATGAACTAGGTATGTATGCCGGGGGGTCTCGTCTGTGATGTGGAAGAGGCCCTGCCGGCAGCTATCGAGCGCTCTTGGTGCAACCGGCTGCATATAGTAGCACATTTCGGCACAAATGGGGCCTTCCGCTTTGGTTCGGAGGATTTCGTCGGCTCCTTTCGGCTGATTTGGTGAAGACAACTAGCATCGCATACTGGCTGCAGCTAAGCTGTCTATCGTCCCCAACGCTGATCGCTCCCCTCTGGTTTGGAGCAAAGTGGAAGATCTAAACTAGACGCTCAGTCGCCTCTGCGATGGTATCGGATGCGAATTGCTCGCCCTCCGCTATTGGGTGCAGAATTGTAGAATTTCCCTTAATAGGTCAGGCGTGCACTACATATAGGAAGCGGATGCTAGGGTAGCGGAGTACGTGTGGAATGCACATGGGGCTTTTTTTGGTTAGAGAAACTCTTCCTTGGAATCAAAGACGATTTGCCTGATAAATAGCCACAATGTCCTACGAGAATGTTCGTCGTCGCACATCAGATATAGAGATGGTTACTGTGAGAACCACTTGTATGAATATCAAGAGCTCAGATGGAAACCCAGTTCTAAGCAAAGAAGGGAAAGCAGAAAGGTGGAAGGAGTACATAGAGGGTCTATACAAGGGCGATGTACTTGAGGACAATATTATAGAAATTGAAGAGGATGTAGATGAAGACGAAATGGGAGATATGATACTGCGTGAAGAGTTTGACAGAGCACTGAAAGACCTGAGTCGAAACAAGGCCCCCGGAGTAGACAACATTCCATTAGAACTACTGACAGCCTTGGGAGAGCCAGTCCTGCCAAAACTCTACCGTCTGGTGAGCAAGATGTATGAGACAGGCGAAATACCCTCAGACTTCAAGAAGAATATAATAATTCCAATCCGAAAGAAAGCAGCTGTTGACAGGTGTGAAAATTACCGAACTATCAGTTTAATAAGTCACAGCTGCAAAATACTAGCGCGAATTCTTGACAGACGAATGGAAAAACTGGTAGAAGCCGACCTCGGGGAAGATCAGTTTGGATTCCGTAGAAATGTTGGAACACGTGAGGCAATACTGACCTTACGACTTATCTTAGAAGAAAGATTAAGGAAAGGCAAACCTACGTTTATAGCATTTGTAGACTTAGAGAACGCTTTTGACAATGTTGACTGAAATACTCTCTTTCAAATTCTAAAGGTGGCAGGGGTAAAATACAGGGAGCGAAAGGCTATTTACAATTTGTACAGAAAGCAGATGGCAGTTATAAGAGTCGAGGGGCATGAAAGAGAAGCAGCGGTTGGGAAGGGAGTGAGACAGGGTTGTAGCCTGTCCCCGATGTTATTCAATGTGTATATTGAGCAAGCAATAAAGGAAACAAAAGCAAAGTTCGGAGTAGGTATTAAAATCCATGGAGAAGAAATAAAAACTTTGAGGTTCGCTGATGACATTGTAACTCTGTCAGAGACAGCAAGGGACTTGGAAGAACAGTTGAACGGAATGGACAGTGTCTTGAAAGGAGGGTATAAGATGAACATCAACAAAAACAAAACGAGGATAATGGAATGTAGTCGAATTAAGTCGGGTGATGCTGAGGGAATTAGATTAGGAAATGAGACACTTAAAGTAGTAAAGGAGTTTTTCTATTTGGAGAGCAAAATAACTGATGATGGTCGAAGTAGAGAGGATATAAAATGTAGACTGGCAATGGAAAGGAAAGCGTTTCTGAAGAAGAAAAAATTGTTAACATCGAGTATACATTTAAATGTCAGGAAGTCGTTTCTTAAAGTATTTGTATGGAGTGTAGCCATGCATGGAAGTGAAACGTGGACAATAAATAGTTTACACAAGAAGACAATAGAAACTTTCGAAATGTGGTTCTACAGAAAAATGCTGAAGATTAGATGGCTAGATCACATAACTAATGAGAGGTATTGAATAGAATTGGGAAGAAGAGGAGTTTGTGCCACAACCTGACTAGAAGAAGGGATCGGTTGGTACGACATGTTCTGAGGCATCGAGGGATCACCAATTTAGCATTGGAGGGCAGCGTGGAGGGTAAAAATCGTAGTGGGAGACCAAGAGATGGATACACTAAGCAGATTCAAAACGATGTAGGCTGCAGTAGGTACTGGGAGATGAAGCAGCTTGCACAGGATAGAGTAGCATGGAGAGCTGCATCAAACCAGTCCCAGGACTGAAGACCCCAACAACAACAACTGTGATTTTAGTAAACTGCACGAGCATCCAATGGAGTATCGCTTTCTGAAGGTTATAATGCACTGATAGTATTAGGGACAGAAAGTCGGTTGAAACAGGACGTTAATCACAACGAAATCTTAAGTCCAGATTGGACTATTTATCGTAGGTCAGTCGTCAATGATGGCGACGTGTTTATTACAGCAAGGATATTCGATAAAATCTAGTGAGTTTATCAAGGATTCTGATTGTGAATTAATCTGGGTGAAGTATCAAAGATGGGTCGAATATAGTAATCGGATGCTTTTACAGACTGGCTAGGTCAGGAGCTATCGTTAATAAATTTCCTGATCATGCCGTTACAAGAGGGGGTGACTTCAACTTGCCAGGTATTGACTGGCAGAGTCATGCTATCAAAACTGATGCCAGAGACAGCGATTCGTGTGACATCATTCCAGATGTCTTATCCTAAAATTACTTAGAGCAGATGGTTAGGGAACCAACTCGTGAAGGTAACGTCTTAGACCTCCTGACAACAAATAGACCTGAGCTTATCGAATCGGTCAACGTAGAGGAAGGTATCAGTGATCATAAGGGTGTGACAGCATCTATGACAACGGATCCTACAAAGAATGTTAAGAAAGGTAGGGAGAAATTTTTCCTTAGCAAGAGTGATAGGATATAAATTTCCGAGCATGTGAGCAGTCAGCATCAAATATTCGGTGATGAGGACGAAGACGTGGAGAAAAGATGGAAAACATTCAAGGGCATCATACAATATGCCCTAGACAAGTATGTTTCCTAACCATCTGCTCTAAGTAATTTTAGGATAAGACATCTGGAATGATGTCACACGAATCGCTGTCTCTGGCATCAGTTTTGATAGCATGACTCTGCCAGTCAATACCTGGCAAGTTGAAGTCACCCCCTCTTGTAACGGCATGATCAGGAAATTTATTAACGATATTCTGCAAGTTCTGTCCAAAGTGCTCCATCACTAGAGCTCCTGACCTAGCCAGTCTGTAAAAGCATCCGATTACTATATTCGACCGATCTTGGCTGACATCGAAATAAGTGTCCAAGGAATAGAAAAGCAACTGGAATCACTCAATAGAGGAAAGTCCACTGGACCTGACGGGATACCAATTCGATTCTACACAGAGTACGCGAAAGAACTTGCCCCCCTTCTAACAGCCGTGTACCGCAAGTCTCTAGAGGAACGGAGGGTTCCAAACGATTGGAAAAGAGCACAGATAGTCCCAGTCTTCAAGAAGGGTCGTCGAGCAGATGCGCAAAACTATAGACCTATATCTCTGACGTCGATCTGTTGCAGAATTTTAGAACATGTTTTTTGCTCGAGTATCATGTCGTTTTTGGAAACCCAGAATCTACTATGTAGGAATCAACATGGATTCCGGAAACAGCGATCGTGTGAGACCCAACTCGCTTTATTTGTTCATGAAAAAGGAGGTGGCTTACAAAACACTCGTTCGACCTATACTTGAGTATTGCTCATCAGTGTGGGATCCGTGCCAGATTGGTCTGACGGAGGAGATAGAGAAGATCCAAAGAAGAGCGGCGCGTTTCGTCACAGGGTTATTTGGTAACCGTGATAGCGTTACGGAGATGTTTAATAAACTCAAGTGGCAGACTCTGCAAGAGAGGCGCTCTGCATCGCGGTGTAGCTTGCTCGCCAGGTTTCGAGAGAGTGCGTTTCTGGATGAGGTATCGAATATATTGCTTCCCCCTAATTACACCTCCCGAGGAGATCACGAATGTAAAATTAGAGAGATTAGAGCGCGCACGGAGGCTTTCAGACAGTCGTTCTTCCCGCGAACCATACGCGACTGGAACAGGAAAGGGAGGTAATGACAGTGGCACGTAAAGTGCCCTCCGCCACACACCGTTGGGTGGCTTGCGGAGTATAAATGTAGATGTAGATGTAGGGATGGGAAAGACCCACCGTGGTTTAATAGCCGTGTTAGAAAACTTCTTCGTAAACAAAGAGAACTTCATCTCCGAATCAAGAGAAATAAAAAAGAGAACTTCACCTCAGATTCAAGAGAAGTAAAAACCTGTCTAAAAAAAAGCTGAACGAAGAGAAAATTAGCATAACAAGAACAATGAGAAAAGGGTTAATTGTCTTTGAAAGTGAAACTTTGTCAACCGATCTGAGTTTTGGTCGTATGTAAAACCAATAAGTGGGTCAAAATCATCTATTCACTCATTCAGTGATTATACTGGCACCGAAACGGGAGATAACAGAGAGGACGCCGAAATACTGAATTCGGTCTTCCGAAATTGTTTCACCGCGGAAGATCATAACACGCTCCCTCCTTTCAATCGTCGTTCGAATGTCGACATGGCAGATATTGAGATACCAGATCGCGGAATAGGAAAACAACTGCAATGGCTTAGTAATGGAAAGGCGTCCTGATCTATAAGATTCTACAAATATTACACGAAAGAAATTGCTCCCCTTCTAGCAGTAATTTACCGACGATCGCTGGAGCAACGAAGGGTACCTAGAGACTGGAAAATTGTACATGTCATTCTTGTTTTTAAGAAGAGCCTTAGGACGGATGCCCCCGTCGGAGGTTCGAGTCCTCCCTCGGGCACCGGTGTTTGTGTTGTCCTTAGCGTAAGTTAGACTAAGTAGTGCGTAAGCCTAGGACCGATGAACTCAGCGCTTTGGTTCCATAGTCATTACCACAAATTTCTAAATTTATGACAGATGCACACAATTATAGACCTATATCGTTGACATGAGTCTGATGTAGAATTGTGGAACATGTTTTATGCTCAATAGTTATGGCTTTTTTTTTTAGAATGAAAATATCCTCTATAAAAATCAACATGGTTTCCGTAAACAGAAATCTTGTGGAGCTTAGTTCTTTCTGTTTCTCCACGAGATCCACAGTGCCGTAGACAGCAGCGCTCAGGGTTGCTGCCGTGTTCCTTGAATTCAGGAAGGCATTTAACACCGTCCCACACTGCCGATTAGTGATGAAAATACGAGCCTATTGAGTATCGGAGCTGATTTGGACTGGATTCAAGACTTTCTTGCAGATAGAACTCAACACGTTGCTTTTAACGAAACAAAATCGACAGATATAAAGGTAATTTCCGGAAGTGTGATACGACCGTTATTGTTTACAATATATATATATATATATATATATATATATATATCATTGCTCTTGTTATGCTCAGCTTTTTTTTTAGACAGGTTTTTATTTCTCTTGAATCTGAGATGAAGTTCTCTTTGTTTACGAAGAAGTTTTCTAACATGGATATATATATATATATATATATATATATATATATATAAGTGACGGCTATCCGGAAAGTAAGTTCCGATCGTCCGCGAAATGGGCATTACTGTAAAAATCAAAAATGTTTTATTTGCAACGGCTAGCCACAACTCTCAGCTAATTATCTAAATAATCGCCGCTCCGACTTAGACATTTGTCGTGCTGTTGTACTAATTTTCAATACCATCGTCATAGAAGGCAGCCGCCAGTGCTTTCCGCTAATTCTCTACGCAGGTCTACAGCTCGTTGTCTGTGCCAAAATGTTGCCTTCGTAGTCAGCGGTTCGTGCGAGCAGAGATGAAACTCAGGGGGTCAATTGCGGTCTGTATTGTGGGTCAAACACTTTCCACTGAAAACGCTGCAGGGGGATCCTTATTGCCCCTGCAGAGTTCAGCTGGGAATTGTCACGAAGAAGGAACGGCGTGACAGTTGTGTTGCGTGGGCTGCATAGCTTCAGGCGAAATTTCGCACCAGGTTCTCGTACTTGGCGGGAGACACTATTTTCTAGGTACATTTACGTGTTCACTGTGCGCTCAGAACTGGAAAGAGCGATGTGACGCGATCGACGGGCGTACTACAGAGCACAATAATCCACTAAATTACAGGCCCATATCGTTAACGTCGATATGCAGCCGGATTTTAGAACATATATTGTGTTCAGACATTATGAATTACCTCGAAGGAAACGGTCTATTGACACACAGTCAACATGGGTTTAGAAAACATCGTTCCTGTGAAACACAACTAGCTCTTTATTCGCATAAAGTTCTATTGACAAGGGATTTCGGATCACGTATTTCTGGATCTCCAGAAGGCTTTTGACACTGTACCACACAAGCAGCAAGTAGTGAAATTGCGTGCTTATGGAATATCGTCTCAGTTATGTGACTGGATTTGTGATTTCCTGTCAGAGAGGTCACAGTTCGTAGTAATTGACGGAAAGTCATCGAGTAAAACAGAAGTGATTTCTGGCGTACCCCAAGGTAGTGTTTAGGCCCTTTGCTGTTCCTTATCTATATAAAGGATTTGGGAGGCAATCTGAGCAGGTGTCTTCGGTTGTTTGCAGATGACGCTGTCGTTTATCGACTAATAAAGTCATCAGAAGATCAAAACAAACTCCAAAACGATTTAGAAAAAATATCTGAATGGTGCGAAAAGTGGCAGTTGACTCTGAATAACGAAAAGTGTGAGTTCATCCACATGAGTGCTAAAAGGAACTCGTAAAACTTCGATTACACGATAAATGAGTCTAATCTAAAAGCCGTAAATTAAACTAAATACCTAGGTATCACAATTACAACTTAAATTGGAAGACACACATAGAAAATGTTGTGGGGAAGGCTCACCAAAAACTTCGTTTTATTGGCAGGACACTTAGAAAATGTAACAGACCTACTAAGGATACTGCCTACAATACGCTTGTCCGTCCTCTTTTAGAATACTGCTGCGCGTTGTGGGATCCTTAACAGATAGGACTGACGGAGTACATCGAAAAATTTCAAAGAAAGGCACCACGTTTTGTATTATTTGGGAGAGAGTATCACAGAAATGATACAGAATTTGGGCTGGAAACCGTTAAAAGAAATGCGTTTTTCGTTGCAACGGAATCTTCTCACGAAATTCCAATCACCAACTTTCTCCTCCGAATGCGAAAATATTTTGTTGACACCGACCTACATAGGGAGGAACGATCACCAGGATAAAATAAGGGAAATCAGAGCTCGTACGGAAAGATATAGGTGTTCATTCTTTCCGCGCGCTATACGAGATTGGAATAATAGAGAATTGTGAAGATGGTTCGTTGAACCCTCGGCCAGCCACTTAAATGTGATTTGCAGAGTATTCATGTAGATGTAGACACTGCCCAACACATCTGTGCAAAGCTTCATCGGATTTTTACGGTGGTTTCCATTTCGCGAGCGATCGGAACTTACTTTCTGGATAGCCCTCGCATATACAGGGTGTTACAAAAAGGTACGGCCAAACTTTCAGGAAACGTTCCTCACACACAAATAAAGAAAAGATGTTATGTGGACATGTGTCCGGAAACGCTTAATTTCCATAGCTCATTTTACTTTCGTCAGTATGTACTGTACTTCCTCGATTCACCGCCAGTTGGCCCAATTAAAGGAAGGTAATGTTGACTTCGGTGCTTGTGTTGACATGCGACTCATTGTTCTACAGTACTAGCATCAAGCACATCAGTACGTAGCATTAACAGGTTAGTGTTCATCACGAAAGTGGTTTTGCAGTCAGTGCAATGTTTACAAATGCGGAGTTGGAAGATGCTCATTTGATGTATGGATTAGCACGGGGCAATAGCCGTGGCGCGGTATGTTTGTATCGAGACAGATTTCCAGAACGAAGGTGTCCCGACAGGAAGACGTTCGAAGCAATTGATCGGCGTCTTAGGGAGCACGGAACATTCCAGCCTATGACTCGCGACTGGGGAAGACCTAGTATGACGAGGACACCTGCAATGGACGAGGCAATTCTTCGTGCAGTTGACGATAACCCTAATGTCGGCGTCAGAGAAGTTGCTGCTGTACAAGGTAACGTTGACCACGACACTGGAGAAACAGTTGTTTCCGTACCATGTACAGCATGTGCAGGCACTATCAACAGCTGATTGGCCTCCACGGGTGCACTTCTGCGAAAGGTGCATCCAACAACGTGTCAATCCTCATTTCAGTGCAAATGTTCTCTTCACGGATGAGGCTTCATTCCAACGTGATCAAATTGTAAATTTTCACAATCAACATGTGTGGGCTGACGAGAATCCGCACGAAATTGTGCAATCACGTCATCAACACAGATTTTCTGTGAACGTTTGGGCAGGCATTGTTGATGATGTCTTGATTGGGCCCCATGTTCTTCCACCTACGCTCAATGCAGCACGTTATCATGATTTCATACGGGATACTCTACCTGTGCTGCTAGAACATGTGGCTGTACAAGTATGACACAACATGTGGTTCATGCACGATGGAGCTCCTGCACATTTCAGTCGAAGTGTTCGTACGCTTCTCAACAACAGATTCGGTGACCGATGGATTGGTAGAGGCGGAACAATTACATGGCCTCCATGCTCTCTTGACCTCAATCCTCTTGACTTTCATTTATGGGGGCATTTGAAAGCTCTTGTCTACGCAACCCCGATACCAAATGTAGAGACTCTTCGTACTCGTATTGTGGACGGCTGTGATACAATACGCCATTCTCTAGGGCGGCATCAGCGCATCAGGCCCACGCCCGGGTTCCCGGGTTCGATTCCCGGCGGGGTCAAGGATTTTCTCTGCCTCGTGATGACTGGGTGTTGTGTGCTGTCCTTAAGTTAGTTAGGTTTAAGTAGTCTCAGTTCTAGGGGACTGATGACCACAGACGTTAAGTCCCATAGTGCTCAGAGCTATTTGATGGTGGTGGTTAGTGTTTAACGTCCCGTCGACAACGAGGTCCTTAGAGACGGAGCGCAAGCTCGGGTTAGGGAAGGATTGGGAATGAAATCGGCCGTGCCCTTTCAAAGGAACCATCTCGGCATTCACCTGAAACGATTTAGGGAAATCACGGAAAACCTAAATCAGGATGGCCGGAGACGGGATTGAACCGTCGTCCTCCAGAGCCATTTGAACCAGCGCATCAGGGGTTCCATGCGACGGAGGGTGGATGCGTGTATCCTTGCTAACGGAGGACATTTTGAACATTTCCTGTAACAAAGTGCTTGAAGTCACGCTGGTACGTTCTCTTGCTGTGTGTTTCCATTCCATGATTAATGTGATTTGAAGAGAAGTAATGAAATGAGCTCTAACATGGAAAGTAAGCGTTTCCGGACACATGTCCACATAACATATTTTCTTTCTTTGTGTGTGAGTAATGTTTCCTGAAAGTTTGGCCGTGCCTTTTTGTAACACCCTGTATATATAAAATCTAGTAGAAGGCATCGGATGATCCTTAAGGCTATTCGCAGATGTCTAAAATAGCAACACCATAAGATAGTAACTATTTGCAGAATGACCTACCGAGAATTGATGAATGGTGCAGACTCTGGCAGTTGATCCTGAAAGTAAATAAAGTAACATTCTACGCTTATATATGAAAAGAAATCCATTACCCTACAACCACCCCGTTCAGACAAATTTCTGGAAACCGTATCTACCGTAAAACGCCTTGTAGTAACTACCCAGAGTGACCTTAAGTGGAATAACCACATTAAATAAATAGTGGGAAAAGCAGATGTCAGACTCAGATTCATAGAAAGAATCTTAAGAATGGAAGTGACTTAAAAGGCACTTTTTCGAACGATTCTTGAATATTGTTCATCTATCTGAGATCCCTATCAGGTAGGACTGATAGAAGAGATAGAGAAGATTCAACGAAGATCGGCGCGTTTCAACACGGGATCGTTTAGCCAGCGCGAGAGCGTTACGGAGATGCTTCATAAACTCCGCTGGTAGACGTTACAAGAGAGACTTTCCGCGAAGAGTTGGACGACATATTAATTCCCCCACATACATTTCACCTATTGACCACGACGAGAAAATTCGAGAAATTAGAGGCAATACACAGGCTTACCGACAGCCCTTCTTACCACGCGCTATTCGCGAGTGGAACATTGTCGGAGGGCTGAGTTTGTGGAACAAAAAATACACTCCGCGACGCACCATTAGGTGGCTTGCAGAGTATGATGTAGATGCAGATGTGCACTAAATATCGCATAGCACCATGTCAAAGACAAACTGTTGTTAATTGGCAGAATCGTTTCACTGAAACTGGCTGTATTACTTGTGAAAACACGTAAAGATTTGTTCTGCACTGTTACATACACACATGGATCACTTATTGGCACTTCTGATCTAACCTACAGTTTATGATACACTTGACAAGATTGGCTTACACTGTCACACTTGCCGGCCGCGGTGGTCTAGCGGTTCTAGGCGCTCAGTCCGGAACCGCGCGACTGCTACGGTCGCAGGTTCGAATCCTGCCTCGGGCATGGATGTGTGTGATGTCCTTAGGTTAGTTAGGTTTAAGTAGTTCTAAGATCTAGGGGACTGATGACCACAGATGTTAAGTCCCATAGTTCTCAGAGCCATTTGAACCATTTTTTGGCTGTCACACTTCGATGAAATAGCATACTGAACAGTAGCTTTAACATATGAATTTAAAACACATTTATAATGAAGGCTGCTACATTTTCAACTAGCTTCTTTCAACTAATTTTCAAAGACAGACAAAAATTATAGCGACTCTATTCTGGGGTGAAAGCTTCATCTTGCTCAACAAAATATTTGCCGTCTGCTGCTAATAATCGAGTTTTCATAACACTTTGATGAAATAAGACACTGAAGAGTAGTTTTAGCATCTGAATTGGATACACGTTTGGTGACAGGGAGCAAGTTGATATACAGTAACACTGTCACGCATGTAACATGGGACAGGTCGTTATATTGCAACAACTACCCACCAACGAAGTTGTAACAAATTGCCCCATACATCGCTATTTTATATTTGGTTACAGAAAAGCATCAAAGTAATTGTAACAAACTGGCCCATATATCGCCATTTTATGTTTGGTTACAGATGAGCTTCATTTTCAATCGCACTATAGTAGGGGAGATCAGGGTTAGTTGTTACAAAGTGTACTAAATTCAAGTAAAACTTCGAATGTAACAAATCGCCTCATGTAACAACTTCCCTCTGTCTCCCCTGCTACAGGGCTATTGAAAATTTATGCCTGTCTGTAACTTAACGTAAAACGATAACGTTTGGGACAATTTATAAAAATTTCATGCTTATCTGCAACTGAGTATAAAATTGTGATGCACGTGTTAGAGTTCGTGTTTGTGTTTGCGCCTGCCTGTTGTTGATAAAGTTTACGTATTACTGTTAAATAATACAATCATACGTAGAAATAACATTGTAACAATTTTTTACACGCACGTGTGTGTGTGTGTGTGTGTGTGTGTGTGTGTGTGTGTGTGTATTGTTGATGAAGGTGTGTCAGGTTGCTGCTGACAAAGCATCTTACTGCTCTCCAGACTCTGCATGTAGGCAGCTGACACTTGAGACATCATGGTTATAGTACTAAGTGCAGTATGGTATGGTACAATACTAAGCATAAATACCATAGTCCAGAATCGTTTATGCTATTCTCATCCATTCAATAATAAATTTCTGTGGATAGTAAAATCTTCAACATGAGCTCCCTTCACCAACCCTCTCCCCCCATTCCCTCCCACACATTACTCCTCCACTGCCCTAACCCTCCCCCTCCCCCACTCTGCACTCGTGCTCGTATTATTAAAGAGGGTGAAACGAAGTAGGCTGAGATCTGCGGTGGAAAGTAATAACTCAAGCAAAACCTTCTGTATTTATCCATAATTTGTATCAATCATTTCCCATAGAATGCCAACTGCAATAAGTGTACACAGTGGTCCTCCGGTACATTCCGAAAAAGTTGTCAGTTCCACGTATTTCCATTACAGTGGAAAAATACTATGTAGCTGTACAGAAATATCTTACGCTTGAAATAATACGAATGTAAACGCAGAAATAGTGTTTGCCGTCTTATATTTTTGTTGGCTTTTGTTTCTTACAGACGGAAAATGATTTGCTATCAGAGAAGAGGGACAGAGAAAAGTATGTCTTGGGACTACTGGAAAAAATCCTTGAGGAGCCCACGGACAGTGAAGCTGTTTTCGATAAACTGCACAAAATAGCCGAGGAGTAGATTAGTTCCTACTAACAGATAACAATTGTAAACATTCCGCTTCAAATCCGCTGCGATCTAATTTCATCTGATTATTACAGTAAAATACAATTATTCTGGTAGAGAAAAAAACTTCTATCGACGGACAATGCCAGTGTAATAACATATTTATCTTCAGACAATAAAAGGTAAAACTTTTGAATCAATACAGTATTTTTTAGTTTTAAGTTGGTATTGTGTGTGTATAATGTTTATTGAACCGGGGACCTAGAAACGATGGAGAGGCTTCGTCCCGCCGTAGCCCTCAGTGGTTCAGAACCCCACACCACCCACCCCACCGCCGCCCTACACGGAACCCTAGGTTATTGTGCGGTCCCCCCTCCCCGAGAACGTCTCATATCAGACGAGTGTAGCCCCAAATGTTTACATGCTAGAGTAATTATGGTGTACGCTTACGTGGAGACAGTGTTTGGCTCAAAAGGCTCTAAACACTATGGGACTTAGCATCTGAGGTCATCAGTCCCCTAGAACTTAGAACTACTTAAACCTAACTAACCTAAGGACATCACACACATCCATGCCCGAGGCAGGATTCTAACCTGCGACCGTAGCGGTCTCGCGGTTCCGGACTGAAGCGCCTAGAACCGCTAGGCCACAGCGGCCGGCCGAGACAGTGTTTGCGCAGCAATCGCCGACATAGTGTAACTGAGGCGGAATACGGGGAACCAGCCATCATTCGTGGGGGCAGATGGAAAACCGCCTTAAAAACCAATCACAGGCTGGCTGGCACACCGGATCTCGACACTAATCCCCGGGCGGATTCGTGCCAGGTATCGGCACGCCTTTCCACTCGGGAAGCAGCGCGTTAGACCGCGCGGCTAGCCGGGATGGCTAAGTCGGTATTAGTTTTATATCTTATGTTTCGTGGCTTATTTCAACTGAAGTTGGAAGTGAACCACCTGGATAAGTCAGATATAATGTTATCCTACCTAGCTGTATCTTATATTCTTTCAAACAGTAATAAGTAACTATAGCTCTGAAAACATAATCTGCTCAGAGTTTTAATAACTTTGTATACATACACGCTATCAGAGGGATAATTAATTAAGGGGAATATAGTATCAACGATGTCATTAGTAACTGCAGATAGTATCTGGAAAAAGCAGATGATGTCCAGTCTGAACAGACAGGTCTAAAAACTTCATCATGTGGGCAAATACCCAAGAGTATCTCTAGAACGATGTACAGGTGTAAATTCGTTATGGCTTTTATATTTTTATTGTTTGTAATACAGTAATTTAATTTTGGTATCATTTTCATTTCAATTAGACCGTAATGATTTATGAACTATTATTTCAGCGATTACAAAATCGAGTCCAATTTTCAAAGGTACGAGCAGTATGAGCCCATTTATCTGTATGACGTTATCTCCTTCTGGTCTGAATGCATGCACTGGATCGGATGGGAAGCATGTCAAAAGACGTTGTACATGGGCAAGTTGGACCACAACTGATTCTTAATATCGGCAGAACTGACGTCAGGGCTGGACCCACACATGTTCTATCGGCGACAGATGTGGGAGTTTTGTTGGCCATGAGAGTACCTCAACATCCTGTAGTCAGTTCACAGAGACATGTGCCATGTGTGAGCGAGCATTGTCCTGTTGAACAAATGGCACCAGAGTACTGTAAGAGATAACGCATGAGGACACAGGATGTCCGTGATGTACCACTGTGCCATCAGAGTTCTCTCAGCCACTACTAGCCATGACCTAAAGCCACACACCTGATGGCTCCCAACACCATGGCTCCAGGAGTAACACGCTCTGTCTCTCCAAAACTCCTCATTACTTCACAAATCATCAAGGGGCCAATGTGTGGAACGTTGATATTACTACAACTGATAGCCAGAAAGAGAGCAATTGCAGTGTCAACAACAAAAGAATCTGAAAATTTCCGAACATTCTTTTTAACATGAACACTTGTTTGCAGATGAGCCTGTATCTACAAATGCATAATATTTTGAAGACGAGCGCCCTAAGCCAACCCCCGTCCATTCACACATCAGTCCTCCACTACTCCGCCCCCCCCCCCTCCGTCCTCGTTATCAAAGACAGGAGAAGTCATGTAGAATGATATCTGCATTGGAAAAGCAGTGACTTATGCAGAATCATTAGATCCTTCACATTACACCATACAATGCCATAATAGTTGAGAACTATTAGAGAAAATAAGCTGATTAAAAACAAATAATACAATAATTCTAACCAAATTTAATGTTAATTCATGGATAAACACGCAAATTAGGCCAACGATAATGCCACAACAATGGTGCAACGTTTATTTAAATCTACAAGTAATACAAAATTGTTTTTTCCGCAAGGTAGAGTCAACATCTAGAGTATTTCCAGTAAATCCCTGCTCCCTGAGTCTAAATGAGACCCGTCCCCAGTGAATTTTTGGTACACTGTTAGCCATAAGAATGATAAATACATCATGTAGAGCAGCTTTAATATCGTGCATATCTTGTATGTCTTATGTTAAGTATACAAGGCAGCTGAATTTCAGGCGCTTGTTGCGGTCAGTACAGGGATGGTTAATGCTGGTTGTGCATAACTCTGGAGTTGTCCGATGATGTCTCATATGAGCTCGATTGCAGACAGTTCTGGTGGTCGAGCAGGCCAAGGCAACACGTCGACGTTCTGTAGAGTATGTTGGGTTACAACAGCGGCATGTGGGAGAGCTGTATCCTGTTTGAAAACACCCTGTGGAATGCTGTTCATGAATGGCACCCCACAGCAGGTCGAATCACCTGACTGGCGTACAAATTTGCAGTCAGGGTGCGTGAGATAACCAAGAGAGTGCTCCTGCTCTTATACGAAAAAACACACCCCACACCATAACTCCTGCTGTAGATCCAGTGTGTCCAGCACTCAATCAGGTTTGTTGCAGGCCCTCAACTGGCCTCCAACTAGCTAACACACGGCCATCTGTGACAACCAGGCAGAAAACACAAGAAGACCTCCGCCCTGCCCTCCAATAAGATCTCACTTGATACCACTGAAATCGCATATGGCAGTGGTTTGGGGTCAGTGAAAAGCACGCTGCAGGGCTTCTGGCTCGGAGCTGTCCTTGAAGTAACCGATTTGTAACAGTTCGTTGTGTAACTGTGGTGCCAATTGCTGCTCAAATTGCTGCTGCAAATGCAGTACGATGCGCCAAAGCCATACTTCCAAAACGACAGTCTTCCCTTTCGGTAGTGTCACTTGGCCGTCAGAGGTACGGTCATCTTGCGACCGTACATCCTCGTGACCACCACTGCAAGCAATCATATACAGTGGCTAAATTCCTGCCAAGCCTTTCTACAGTAAACCAGAAGGAACACCCAGCTTCTCTTAGTCTTATTACACGATCTCGTTCAAACTCAGTGAAGTGTTGATAATGGCGTCTTGGTTGCCTTAAAGGCATTCTTGGCTCACCACGTTCAATCTCAAAAGTAACTAAAGTTCACGACCGTTACAGCCTGTATTTACAGCAAACCCGATGCGCATCCTCTGGGAACGGCGCTACTAGAGCCACTATTATGCGTCTGGCGTGAAATCTGACGTCATATTTCAGAAGTAGTAACACGCCCACCAATTTCGTTTATGTCGCACAATTACTGTACTTCTTGAAGTTGCAGTTTTTTCCGTCAGTGTATTTATGATGTGGCAACAGCTGTTTTATTACTATTTGACAATAAATGTTTAGAAAATGACTTCTACGATCGAATACAATATCATGTTAGTGTTGTCTGAAGCTATTTTTTTTCACAAGATCGGAAATTTCAAGTTTTAAGTAATACTAGTCAGCGGAAAAATTCTTGTGTCAGAGCACGAAAAGGCGACTATGTTCCTCTTTAAAAGACTCCGACAGAAAAAAAACGTAAACAGCTGCCTCAGTACTGATTCCACCTTCTCACCAAAAATTTTGGCAAGCAAACATATTCGCGCTCTTTTACCACAAAACACTTTCAATCCTTTTGCCCAATCTCTCTTTACAATTAGGTCTTCATATTCAGCATCACCCTCTCACTGCCACTGTCTGCATATGTCTCTCTCCTACTGTCTCCTTTTTATCCCATTGATTTACAGCATATCGTAGTTGCACTGACTTCTCTCTCACTTACACTTTCTCCCTTTGCCTTCCTTCCCCACTGTCACTATCTTCTCCGTATCTAGGCAGCTCAAAATTTCCGGGGGTCCAACTTATTTAATCTCCTATACCCACGTGTTTAAAATTTCGGTCCAAAACGCACCCTTCCCCGTACCTACGTGTTAAAGTTTGTCGGTCGGGGACGGACCAGACTACCCAAAACCTCTGGATAGTCTCTACTCATCTGTATTTTTCATTTCCACTGTCTCTTCCCTTTTTCTCTCCCACTGCTATCTCCATCCATTTCTCTTCCTCCTCAACTGCCACTGTTTCTCACAAACTATCAATTTCTCCTCTCTCTTTGGCTCCCACTGCGATTGTCATCATCCATCTGCCTTCCACTTTCACTGTCAATTTCTCTCGCTACATCTACATTTGCATCACACTCCGCCTCCTCATGGCGTGTGGTGGAGCGTAGATCTGGTTCCACCAACTGATCTGCCCTACTATGTTCCACTTGCGAATGGCGCGTGGAAAGAATGATTGTCGGTAAGCCTCTCTATTAGCTCTAATTGCTGAAATTTTCTACTCGTGGTCATTACGCGGGCTGTATATGCAAGGAGGTAATATGTTGTCCGACTTTTCCGGGAAAGAGCCCTGGCGAAATTTCAATAGTAAACCCTCTGTGATGCAGAACGACTCTCTTATAACGTCTGTCAACGGAGTTTTCTGAGCTTCTCGATAATGCACGTGCATCGACTAAACGATCCCATGGCGAAACGTGGCGCTCTTCGATGAATCTTCTCTCTCTCTGTCTCTTTTTATCAGTTCTACCTGGTACGGATCCCATGCTCATGAACAAAACTTAAGAATCGATGGAACAACCGCCTTTTAAGGACCAGATTTGAGACTGTATTCAGAACCTCCTTGCGGATAGAACACAACACGTCGCTCTTAAGCTCTTTAAGACTATTTTCAGATCTGCTTAATCAAAATCAGCTGCAGGAGATAAATATGCAAACTCCAATGAATTGATCTAAACTATACACTGTATATTAACACGTGATTTAAACGTAGAGACGTGACATGGCTCTTCTGACGGCGGAATGTTACACGACGAATCCGCCTCACATAAGGCTGTGGAATGAGATATCTTCGGAATAGTGCAGCAACTTAAATCACTTCATAGAAGCAATCTTCCGGTCTAGAGTATATACCAGTTAGGTTCCTTTCAGAATATGCTGATGCAGTGGCTCCATACTTAAAAATCATATGCAACAGCTCGCTCGACGCAGATCCAAAGATCCATACCCAAAGACTGGAAAGTACCACAGGTCACACCAGTAGTCAAGAAAGGCAACAGGAGTAATCCATTAAACTATAGGCCCTTATCATTAACGTTAATATGCACCAGGATTCTGCAACATATATTGTGTTCGAACTTTGTGAATTACCTGAAAAAGAATGGTCTATCGACACAAAGTCAAAACGGATTTAGAAACTATCGTTCTTATGAAACACAACTAGCTCTTTACTCATACGAAGTGTTGAGTGCTGTCTAAATTGAATCCATGTTTCTAGATTTTCAGAAGGGTTTTGGCGCCATACCTCACAAGCGACTTGTAATGAAATTGCATGCCTGTTAAATACAGTCTCTGTTATACGACTGGATTGGTGGTTTCCTGTCAGAGAGGTCACAGTTCTTAGTAACTAATGGAAAGTTATCGAGTAAAACAGAAGTGATTTCTGGCGTTCCCCAAGGTAGCCTTACAGGTCCTGTGCTGTTCTTTATCTTTATAAAATTCAAATAAATACCTAGGAGTTACAACTGAAAACAACTTAAATTGGAAAGAAGACATAGAAAATGTAGTTAGGAAGGCGAACAAAAGACTGCGCTTCATTGGCAGAACACTGAAGATCTACTAAAGCGACTGCCTACACTACGCTTGTCCGTTCTCTACTGAAGTACTGCTGCGTTGCGTGGGACCCTTACCAGATAACATCAATGGAGTGTAATATTTCTGGCTATACTGCCATCATATTCGGCAACAAGAAGCTCTTCTTAGAGTATCTGAGGAGGCAGCACTGACAAGATGACGTTATGTGGTGTGAGGTACCGATGACAGATGGTTCGGTATGGATCATAAGAAAAACCGCCTAAATTGTGGTCCTTCTCCACGATTAGCTGCTGCGTGCGTAGTTGCGCGCCAAAATGACAGCCTTCTGTTATTAATATTACAAAAACTAAAAAGTGTATTTACTTGCATTTCATATTAAAGTATCTCTCAATAGCGCGCTACAAGTCCATTATTTGACAAGTATTAATAACCAGCAGAATAATAAACAATTGCTAAACGGAAAGGCATACGAAGCTCTTCCAAGATCTTCGGATCATGCCTAACTTGGATGGCGGGCGAAGTATTTCGGCTGTAAGATCATAGCTGGTTCTGCATTGTCGGAGGACAGACATGTTGTCTGCCGCGGTCGGTGTCAAATAAGACTTGATTAGCATGTCTAGTTTGTAGACTGGAGAGCTGATTCGGCAGTCTCGGAAGGCTGACATGTCCGCCGCGATGTAAGTTAAGACTTAATTTGCAATGTCTAGTTTATAAATTTGAGAGCTGGTTCGGCAGTCTCGGAGGACAGACATGCTATCCGCCACCATATCAGGTAAGATTTTATTAGCAAACTCTGGTATTTGGATATGTAGTTAAGAACAGTGTGATAGCAATTATGGTACTATGCAGTTCATTATTTTATTGAATAATGGGAATTATTTGTGACTCTAAAGTGGAATGTAATTGTGCAGTTTCTCGTGTTCTGCTAATAAAAAAGCGATTGGCTTCCCGTATAAATAAACTGATTGGAAATTTAATTATTTCTAAAATATTGGTTTCTCGCTAACAAGGGAACCTCCCCATCGCACCCCCCCTCAGATTTAGTTATAAGTTGACACAGTGGATAGGCCTTGAAAAACTGAATACAGATCAATCGAGAAAACAGAAAGAAGTTGTGTGGAACTATGAAAAATATAAGCAAAATATACAAACTAAGTAGTCCATGTGCAACATAGGCATCATCAAGGACTATGTGAGCTCGGGAGCGCCGTGGTCCCGTGGTTAGCGTGAGTAGCTGCGAAATGAGAGGTCCTTGGTTCAAGTCTTCCCTCGACCGAAAAATTTAATATTTTATTTTCAAACAATTATCAAAGTTCAGGCACTCACACATAATCAACTTCGCTCTCCAAAATTCCAGGACATGTTCGGATTTGCTTGGACATATGCAGGATTTGACGGTCTACACACGGAAAAATTTGAAAACGTTAATAACGTATGTTTTGACGGAGCACAGGGAAAACTGTGCGACTGTGAAACTGTTGCATTCATTTGTTGCAGTTTATGTGACAAACTCTTATGTTTACATCACTTTTTTGGGAGTGATAATCACATCCACAAGAAAACCTAAATCGAGCAATGTAGAAGAATCTTTTTACCCATTCGCCAAGTGTACAAATTAGGTGGGTCGACAACATAATCCTGTCATGTGAAGCACATGCCGTCACCAGTGTCGTATAGAATATATCAGACGAGTTTTCCTGTGGAGGAATCGGTTGACCTATGACCTTGCGATCAAATGTTTTCTGTTCCCATTGGAGAGGCACGTCTTTTCGTCTACTAATCGCACGGTTTTGCGGTGCGGTCGCAAAAACTAAACTTATTATAATGAACAGAGACGTCAATGAACGAACAGACAGATCATAACTTTGCGAAAACAAAAAAAGTAAACTTTTCACTCGAGGGAAGAAGTGAACTAAGGACCTCTCGTTGCTCAGCTGCTCATGCTAACCACGGGACCACGGCTCTTGTGGGCTGTACTGTCCTTGATGTTGCCTGTCTTGCGCATGGCCTACTCAGTTTGTATATTTTGCTTTTTTTTTCATGGGTCCACACAACTTCTTCCTGTTTTCTCGATTGATCTGTGTTCAGTTTTTCAAGGCCTATCCACTGTGCCAACTTATAACTAAATCTGAAGGGGGTGCGATGGGGAGGTTCCCTTGTAAGAGTTTATTAGAGCCTCAAGATAACAGATTCACGACCTACGTGCTGTTTTCTGCATGCGACAACAACTGTAGAAGACTGCAGGTTGGTGAACATTTATTAGAACTTATGTATTCCCCTCAGGGCACCTCGCGAGTACTGCAGTCTTAGTACAAATGAGATTGGTGACACGTCATCTGTAGTAAAACAGAGGTGGTACGCCGAGGGAGGGGGTTTATCATATATAGTTTTGCATCATCTCGGTTCAGAGAGTTCCGGAACCCGTACAGAAAATTGGAATAGAGATCAATATTAACATCATTTCCGCCCTGTTTATTGCTTATAAAAACCACACATTGCATGTTGTACCACCATACAGCGAGACCTTCAGAGGTGGTGGTCCAGACTGCTGTACACACCGATGCCTCTAATACCCAGTAGCACGTCCTCTTACATTGATGCACCTTCAGAGGTGGTAGTTCAGATTGCTGTACACACCGATGCCTCTAATACCCAGTAGCGCGTCCTCTTGCATTGATGCATGCCTGTATTCGTCGTGGCATACTATCATCAAGGCACTGTTGTCCAGATTGTCCCACTCTTCAGTGGCGATTCGGCGTAGATTCCTCAGAGTGGTTTCAATCCGTCCCAGGCATGTCCGATAGGGTTCATGTCTGGAGGACATGCTGGACACCCTAGTCAAGCGATATCGTTATCCTGAAGGAAGTCATTAACAAGATGTGCACGAAGGGGGCACGAATTGTCTTCCATGAAGACGAATGCCTCGCCAATATGCTGCCGATATGGTTGCACTATCAGTCGTAGGATGGCATTCACGTATCGTACAGCCGTTACGGCGCCTTCCATGACCACCAGCGGTATACTTTGGCCCCACATCATGCCACCCTAAAACAGCAGGGAACCTCCACCTTGCTGCACTCGCTGGACAGTCTGTCTAAGGCGTTCAGCCTGACCTGGTTGCCTCCAAACACGTCTCCGACGATTGTCTTGTTGAAGGCGTATGCGACACTCATCGGTGAAAGGACTGTAATGCCAATCGTGAGCGGTCCATTCGCCATGTTGTTGGGCCCATCTATACTGCGCTGCATGGTGTCTGCAAAGACGGACTTCGCCATGGACGTCGGGAGTGAAGTTGCGCATCATGTAGCCTATTGCGCACAGTTTGAGTCGTAGCATGACGTCTTATGGCTGCACGAAAAGCATTATTCAACACGGTGGCGCTGCTGTCAGGGTTCTTCCAAGCCACAATCCGTAGGTGGTGGTTATCCACTGCAGTAGTAGCCCTTGGGCGGCCTGCGCGAGGCATGTCATCGACAGTTCCTGTCTCTCTGTATCTCCTCTATGTCCGAAAAATATCGCTTTGGTTCACTCAGAGACGCCTGGAAACTTCACTTGTTGAGAGCCCCTCCTGGTACAAAGTAACAATGCGGACACGATCGAACTGCGGTATTGACCGTCTAGGCATGCTTGAACTACAGACAACACGAGCCGTGTACCTCCTTCCTGGTGGAATGACTTGAACTGACTGCTCATGCATAGTTGTTTACATCTTTGGGCGGGTTTAGTGACATCTCTGAACAGTCAAAGGGACTGTGTCTGTGATACAATATCCACAGTTAACGTCTATCTTCAGGAAGAGAGAAAGAGTGAGAGAGAGAGAGAGAGGGGGGGAGGTTTAAAGAAAGGCAGCCCGTTATGTATTATCGAAAAATAGGGGAGAGAGTGTCAGGGACATGATAGAGGATTTGGGGTGGAAATCATTAAAACCAGAATGTTTTTCGTTGGGGCAGGATCTTCACACGAAATTTCAACCACCAACGTTCTCCTCCGGGTGCGAAAATATTTTGTTAATGCCACCCTACATGGGGACAAAAGATCATCACAATAAAACAATGGAAATCAGAACTCACAAGGGCAGATACAGGCGTTCTATGTGTACTCGCACTGTTCGAGAGGAGTAAAAGAGAATTAGTGTGAAGGTGGTTTGATAGATCCTCTGCCAGACACTGGAGTATGATTTGCAGAGTATCCATGTAGATGTATATATGAAGCTTTACACAAAAACGGAAACGTATAGTAATTTCCTAAACACTAATTTACACCGTAAAACACACATAATTCACTTCCTAGAAAAAGTACGTAAAAAAACACAAATTAAACTAAATTATAGTGTGTTAGGCAACTGTTGCTGCTACTGCTATCGCTCCAGGCGCGTGCGCTCGCCCCGTTCTCTGCCACTTTCCCACCCACCACCACTCTCCCCTTTCTTTCTCTCCCTCTGGCACCATCTCTTTCCTCTTCCACCGTCATTGTCCCTCTGCTCCTCTCTTTTTCCACAGTAAAATGCGAATATTTGGTGAGGAAGGTGGCTGGCTCCCCACTTTCTTGTCAAAATCTTTTAAAGAGAATCACATTCGCCTTTTTTGTGTTCCGACAGGAGCATGTTTCTGCTGATTCCCTTCTTATCCCTGCTACAGCAGGGTGTGCTGCTTATATAAAACGAATTCTGTAGGTCAGTGAAGTTTCGGAATTTTATTTATACAGCGTGTCTCCCGTAAGATTCGTCAGGCGCATTTTCTCTGGTGTTTTTCTTTTGCAACGTGTAGGTAGAGTCAGCCCAAAGAAACTCTGCTCATCATGTCTTTCATGCAATACCTAGCGTCGATAGAGAGCGTCGGTTTGGTTGGTTGACTGACTTTGGGGAAGGGACCAAACCGCGACGTCATCAGTTCCATAGGATTAGGGAACGATGGGGAAAGAAGTCGGCTGTGCCCTTTCTAAGAAACCATCCCGGCATTCGTCTGAAGCGATTTAGGGAAATAACGGGAAACCTGAATGAAAATGACGGACGCGGGTGTGAACCGTCGTCCTTCCGAATGCGAGTCGAGTTTGCTAACCACTGCGCCGCCTCGCTCAGTGCGTCGGTTTGTTTGCCGCTACAAGTAAAATTATTTTAGAGTAGAATTTTACGTGCTCATTCGACAGAGCGTTCCCAGATTAGTCTGTTCCGA
This sequence comes from Schistocerca piceifrons, assembly GCF_021461385.2. Classification (NCBI taxonomy): domain Eukaryota; kingdom Metazoa; phylum Arthropoda; class Insecta; order Orthoptera; family Acrididae; genus Schistocerca; species Schistocerca piceifrons. The sequence goes on from NC_060139.1 coordinate 345,619,423, forward strand.
TATTCCTTTTATCGATGTGTATTAATAGGGACATTAAAACAAGAAAAGTAACCAGCACCCAGCAGCGACAGCACCGCCCTGCCCCGCACTGCCTGCTATTGCCCTGCAGAAGCGCAGCTCAGTCGCTGCTGGGGTACTGATTATTCTTCGTGTTTTGCTGTTCCTGCACTGGATTAATCTGAGACTGCTCTATCGAATGGGCACGTAAATTTTCACTTTAAAAATCATTTTGTTTGTAATGGGAGACATACTGACGCTTTCTCTTGACACTGGGTGTCGTATGGAAAATCAGATGAGCTGGATTTGTTTGGGCTGACTCGAACTACACGTTGCAAAACTAAAGTGCAAATACGTGCCAAAACACTACAGAAAACGTGCCTGACGATCCATAGGAGATACAAGTTTACATACGTTAGAATATTTCTGGATACTTTGCTAATCGGAAATGTCTGGCTTATGATTTGTATCGAAAAAGAGTAAAAATTGTTATTTGAAATATTTTACTGGATTTGCAATCTATCCAGTTTTACATAATTATTGGCAGTCATTTTAAGTTCTTTTCAGGTATATTAAGACCATTATTAGCCAATTTTTTGCCACTGCAGTACCACTTTGGTCAATTTCTATGGGCGTGAAGTGCCCATTATACAGTGATAGAGCACCATTAAGTTTCACTGGTGAAAGAATGCTGACTAAAAACATTGTTTCGTGACCTCAGAACCCTTGCAGCGATCCTACAGCGCCATGCCATGTGTTCACCATGGCAGTTAAAACTACATTTAAGCCTTATACCGGATACATAGCACTCCGTCTTCAGGCCACAAGTGGCCCATCGGGACCATCCGACCGCCGTGTCATCCTCAATTGAGGATGTGGATAGGAGGGGCGTGTGGTCAGCACATCGCTCTCCCGGTCGTTATGATGGTATTCTCGACCGAAGCCGCAACTATTCGGTAGAGTAGCTCCTCAATTGGCATCACGAGGCTGAGTGCACCCCGCAAAATGGCAACAGCGCATGGCGGCCTGGATGGTCACCCATCCAAGTGCCGACCACGCCCGACAGCGCTTAACTTTGGTGATGTCACGTGAACCGGTGTATCCACTGCGGCAAGGCCGTTGCCCCTTATACCAGACATTAAGTGCATATTTTACGTGCGTAAGTATGGTAACTTTGAACTTCTGGATCTTGCTAACTCGTCTCCATTATTCAGCAGTCTATTGTAGGCGTTGCAGGGTCCACACGAGGCGTAAAGCTTTTGTGTCGTGCAGTCATCAAGGGTAAACGAGTGGGCCTTCGGCTCCGAAAGCACGTATAGAGGATGTTTCTTTGAATGGTTCGCACGCTAACACTTGTTGATGGCCCAGCACAGAAAACTAGAGCAGTTTGGGGAAGGGTTGCACTTTATTCACGTTGAACGATTCTCTTCAGTCGTAGTTGATCCCGTTCTTTCAGGATCTTTTTCTTGCCAAAGTGATGTCGGAGATTTGATGTTTTACCGGATTCCTGATCTTCACGGTACAGTCGGTAAATGGCCGAACGGGAAAATACCTACTTCATCCCTGTCTCGGTGATGCTGTGTCCCATCGCTCGTGCACGGACTATAACGTCACGTTCAGACTCAAATCTTGATAACCTGCCATTGTAGCAGCATTGTAGCAGTAACCGATCTAACAACTGCGCCCGACACTTGTCTTATACTAGGCGTTGCCGACCGCAGTGCAGTATTCTGCCTGTTTACATATCTCTGTATTTTGAATACACACGCCTATACCAGTTTCTTTGGCGCTTTAGTGTATATACTCGTATGTATGTGTAAGGGACGATCAAAAATCTGCATTTCAGAGTGTTGCTGCAGTGTGTATGCAACGTACCGCGACTCCGATGCGGGTATATACGCACCGACATGGAGCCATGGAATTAGTGAGCCATTCGTGCCTTTCCTGCGCGCATGCGGTAAATGTGGAAATGTGAACTATGGCGACGTTATTATCAAATGGGTCCAAACAAGACTGACGCGCCGTCATTCCTTTCTTGGCCGCCGCAAGACAAACACTGGTAGACATCCATCGGAGAATGAAGAATGTGTATGGGGCAGCATATCTGTCGAAGAGAACGTTGTGGAACGGTGTGCCAAGTTCCGTGCTGATCTCTATATTGCAAATGCCATAATACATAAATTACGCCAAATCAAATGGGAGACGGTCGATAACCCACCCAGCAGTCCTGATTTCTCCCAATGTGATTACCACGCCTTCGGTCCTTTAAAAAAAGGCGTTTAACGGTCGACGATTCCTGTCGGACTAGGATGTGCGTCAGACAGCTACGGACTTCTTCACGAAGCAGGACCCAGTGTTTTGCCAAACGGGTATCTTCACCCTGGTGCGTCAGTAGGATGATTGCCTCAATGCTTCCGCCGATTTTGCCTGATTGACATACCGATTCTGGACTGTAAGCTCTTCGAACGGAAACTATTTTGATCGCTCCGTATGTACGTATATTCCACACTTCCTCTATACATCTGGACAGATTTAATCCAAACTCGTTACACACAGCATTTACTGTCGGGAAGAAACCTCTGTTGGGTAAGAACCACCTACCAATCAAAGGTGCGGGATAGGAGTGAAAATGAAGTGTAGTCCTCGACGCACAAATTCCCAGACTTTAATGATAAATCATAATATTTGAGACCCACCATGAACCATAGACCTTGCCGTTGGTGGGAGGCTTGCATGCCTCAGCGATACAGATAGCCGTACCGTAGGTGCAACCACAACGGAGGGGTATCTGTTGAGAGGCCAGACAAACGTATGGTTCTTGAAGAGGGGCAGCAGGCTTTTCAGTAGTTGCAGGGGCAACAGTCTGGATGATTGACTAATCTGGCCTTGTAAAAGCAAGGGGAAACTACGCCCGTAATTTTTCCCGAGGGCATGCAGCTTTACTGTACGGATAAATGATGATGGCGTCCTCTTGGGTAAAATGTTCCGAAGGTAAAATAGTCCCCCATTCGGATCTCCGGGCGGGGACTACTCAAGAGGACGTCGTTATCAGGAGAAAGAAAACTGGTATTCTACGGATCGGAGCGAGGAGTGTCAGATCCCTTAATCGGGCAGTTAGGTTAGAAAATGTAAAAAGGGAAATGGATAGGTTAAAGTTAGATATAGTGGGAATTCGTGAAGTTCGGTGCCAGGAGGAACAAGACTTCTGGTCAGGTGAATACAGGGTTATAAACAGAAAATCAAATAGGGGTAATGCAGGAGTAGGTTTAATAACCAATAAATATGAGCGCGCGTAAGCGACTACAAACAACATAGTGAACGCATTATTGTGGCCAGACACGAAGCCCACGCCTGCAACAGTAGTACAAGTCTATATGCCAACAAGCTCTGCAGATGACGAAGAAATTGAAGAAATGTATAATGAGATAAAAGAAATTATCCAGATAGTAACGGGAGACGAAAATTTAATAGTCATGGGTGACTGGAATTCGATAGTAGGAAAAGGAAGAGAAGGAAACGTAGTAGGTGAATATGGATTGGGGGTAAGAAATGAAAGAGGAAGCCGCCTGGTAGAATTTTGCACAGAGCACAACTTAATCATAGCTAACACTTGGTTCAAGAATCATGAAAGAAGGTTGTATACATGGAAGAAGCCTGGAGATACTGGAAGCCCCAGATAGATCATATAATGGTAAGACAGAGATTCAGGAACCAGGTTTTAAATTGTAAGACATCTCCAAGGGCAGATGTGGACTCTGACCACAATCTATTGGTTATGAACTGTAGATTAAAACTGAAGAAACTGCAAAAAGGTGGCAATTTAAGGAGATGGGACCTGGATAATCTGACTAAACCAGAGGTTGTACAGAGGTTCAGGGAGAGCATAAGGGAACAATTGACATGAATGGGGGAAAGAAATACAGTAGACGAAAAATGGGTAGCTTTGAGGGAAGAAATATTGAATTTAATTGATGAAAGGAGAAAATACAAAAATGCAGTAAATGAAGCAGGCAAAAAGGAAAACAAGGGTCTCAAAAATGAGATCGACAGGAAGTGCAAAACGGCTAAGCAGGCATGGCCAGAGGACAAATGTAAGGATGTAGAGGCTTATCTCACTAGGGGTAAGATAGATACTGCCTACAGGAAAATTAAAGAGACCTTTGGAGAAAAGAGAACCACTTGTATGAATATCAAGAGCTCAGATGGAAACCCAGTTCTAAGCAAAAAAGGGAAAGCAGAAAGGTGGAAGGAGTATATAGAGGGTCTATACACGGGCGATGTACTTGAAGACAATATTATGGAAATTGAAGAGGATGTAGATGAAGACGAAATGGGAGATATGATACTGCGTGAAGAGTTTGACAGAGCACTGAAACACCTGAGTCGAAACAAGGCCCCCGGAGTAGACAAAATTCCATTAGAACTACCGACAGCCTTGGGAAAGCCAGTCCTGACAAAACTCTACCATCTGGTGAGCAAAATGTATGACACGGGCGAAATACCCTCAGACTTCAAGAAGAATATAACAATTCCAATCCCAAAGAAAGCAGGTGTTGACAGATGTGAAAATTACCGAACTATCAGTTTAATAAGTCACGGCTGCAAAATACTAATACGAATTCTTTACAGACGAATGGAAAAACTGGTAGAAGCCGACCTCGGAGAAGGTCAGTTTGGATTCCGTAGAAATGTTGGAACACGTGAGGCAATACCGACCCTACGACTTATTTTAGAAGAAAGATTAAGGAAAGGCAAACCTACGTTTCTAGCATTTGTAGACTTAAAGAAAGCTTTTGACAATGTTGACTGGAATACTCTCTTTCAAATTCTGAAGGTGGCAGGGGTGAAATACAGGGAGCGAAAGGCTATTTACAATTTGTACAGAAACCAGATGGCAGTTATAAGAGTCGAGGGACATGAAAGGGAAGCAGTGGTTGGGAAGGGAGTGAGACAGGGTTGTAGCCTCACCCCGATATTATTCAATCTGGATATTGAGCAAGCAGTAAAGGAAACAACAGAAAAATTCGCAGTAGGTATTAAAATCCGTAGAGAAGAAATAAAAACTTTAAGGTTCGCCGATTACATTGTAATTCTGTCAGACACAGCAAAGGACTTGGAAGAGCAGTTGAACGGAATGGACAGTGTCCTGAAGGGAGGATATAAGATGAGCATCAACAAAAGCAAAACGAGGATAATGGAATGTAGTCGAATTAAATCGGGTGAAGTTGAGGGAATTAGATTAGGAAATGAGACACTTAAAGTAGTAAAGGAGGTTTTCTATTTGGGGAGCAAAATAACTGATGATGGTCGAAGTAGAGAGGATATAAAATGTAGATTGGCCATGGCAAGGATAGTGTTTCTGAAGAAGAGGAATTTGTTAACATCGAGTATAGATTTAAGTGTCAGGAAGTCATTTCTAAAAGTATTTGTATGGAGTGTAGCCATGTATGGAAGTGAAACGTGGACGATAAATAGTTTGGACAAGAAGAGAACAGAAGCTTTCGAAATGTGGTGCTACAGAAGAATGCTGAAGATTAGATGGGTAAATCGCATAACTAATGAGGAGGTAGTGAAAAGGACTGGGGAGAAGAGGAGTTTGTGGCACAACTTGATTAGAAGAAGGGATCGGTTGGTAGGACATGTTCTGAGGCATCAAGGGATCACCAATTTTGTATTGGAGGGCAGCGTGGAGGGTAAAAATCGTAGAGGGAGACCAAGAAATGAATACACTAAGCAGATTCAGAAGGATGTAGGCTGCAGTACGTACTGGGAAATGAAGAAGCTTGCACAGGATAGAGTAGCATGAAGAGCTGCATCAAACCAGTCTCAGGACTGAAGACCACAACAACAACAGTATTTTAGAATGTGAGTAGTTAGTTACTTGCAACAAACTTTACACCATTTCAAACCTTTACGAAACTTCTTCTCGCTGATAACCCCTCCAAAATGATGACAGGAAAAAAAATTATCGCTTACTACATTTTCAATGTTCATGCAGTGAAACTGCCGCATCAGGCATTTGTTTTAATTTGTTGCTTCTTTACTACTTACTGTATTCGCGACACCTAGCCAGTCTACATTGCTAAACGGTTAACCTGGTGCACGGTACACAGTCCCTCTAATGGGTTGCCTATCTAACGGCTCCCAGAAGTAATGGAAATCTGATATTCAATATTTGATATAATTATTGACCGAATTAAAAAATTTAAAGTCCTGTTATAACCTACTCATTAAGAGATATAATCTTCTGTTAAAGGTTTAACTCAGCAAGGCAAGTTTTCCAGTTAAGAACTGTGTATAGACAGTGTAACTCTTGACGCTCTAATTACTTGGACTTCCACCAAGCTTTAGATATAATTTCAATCCTTCAGAAACTTTTTCTGGCTAACTCCTCGACAAAATGATGGAAGGAAGAAAGTTTATTGCTTAGTTCCTCAGTATATTTTCGCTGTTCACGCAGTAAAACTTTAGTAACAGGCATGACAATGTGAAGATAGTATCCGCGTGTACCACTGAATGTACATGCAAGATTATAGCATTGGCGAACACATAGTTCTGGAGATATGTCGTCATAAACATTGAGATGCATGAAAAATTAGTTTTGCTTAAAATGGAGCGATAATTACTCAGATTATATGCGTCCTGTATCTGATAATGAGTGGAATTTGCGACTTTCAACAATTTCAGATATTTCATAGACCGTTTATCAATTACAAGTGTAATGTAAAACATTTTCCACATTAACTCATTTCTGAAGTAATCAGATGTTCAGAGCTGTTTTACACTTGGGAGTTCGATTCTTTGAAGAATCAGGGGTGGGGGTTTACTGGCACTTGTCTAGATGATGCTCCTACGTGGCACTAACACAGGTTTGTAGTACTCGTTTATTTAAATAAACTTTCCACAGTTGTTCCGACATTGTCGGTGAGCTCGTAAGCGATTTATTCTTAATTTGATTTGTTAGATTTATTGAATTATTTGGTTTTAAATCTGCACAGGTTTCTAATGGTTCTTCTCAACTTAACAGTCATTATATGACGTGATGCGAAGGATCTGAAGTTTTAATTTACGCATGTATATATATAGAATACCATCTGCAAACAAGCACGCGAGTCAGAAAGGACGTTCTGAAATTTTCAGATTACTCGTATTTTGCTGTTGTCATTGCAATTGTTCTCTTTATGGCTATCATTTGTGGCAGTATCAACGTTACACGCATAGGTCTCTTGATACCTAACGTTTACTGAATGTTTTGGATAGGTGTATGATGTAGCACCATTGTTACAGCGTTATATATTATAAATGCGAAGTTTGTGTATAACTTTGTTACGCTAAAACGGCTGGACGGATTTTGATCAAATTTGACAAGGAGATAGCTTAAATCATAGATTAACACACAGGCTACTTTTAAAAGTGTGTAGTGCTATTTGTAGGATGTGACGTGAAATATGGTGTAATAATTACACTTAGAAAAAGCTATTTACTCTTTGACTTTTGAACGTCAACATATTTGTGAAAACGCTTTTATTGTTTAATACCTCCTACATAATAGGATTCAACGTAATGAATACAATGCGTATACAACCCACAAATCCAAACATCCACACAACCCCGGTGCATTTTGGCTGCTGAGCGTCAGGCATGTCTTAAAGTTTTTGAAATGGTTGAAGAGTGACAACGACGGTGTCATTTAAACACTGTACGACAGAGAGACGCCGTGCCTTTACACGTAGAACGTGGTAGGCTTTTAGTGAAGCTGGATTTGATTACGATATCCGAGCGTATCCGCTGGTAACACGCAAACACATGAGGGAGGATGACGTTGTCGCACGTACAAATATTGTAAAATTTGCGCTGTACTCAACTAGAAATTGCTTATTTTCTTCTTCCGGTGTCCACTCCCGATAGCTGAGTGGTCAGTGCGACGGAATGCCGTCCAAAGGGACCCGGTTCGATTTCCGGCTGGGTCGGAGATTTTCTCCGCCCAGGGAGTGGGTATTGTATTGTCCCATCGATCGACGCGCGAGTCGCCGAAGTGGCGTCAACTCAAAAGACTTGCCCCAGGCGACCGACCCGACGGGAGGTCCTAGCCACACGGCATTTCATTTCATTTCTTCTTCGAGTTAGTATGTTCGTTACTCCTTCACGCTGAAACGGCTGGGTGGATTTGGATGAACTTTGGAATGGAGGTAGCTTCTCCCTTGAACTAATACACAGGCTATCTTTTATTCCGAAATAATTACTATTCCTGTGGGATGGGTAACGTGACTAAAAAGTCATCCATGAAAGTTAAATATCAAATGAGTGCATTAAATTTAGCGTAGAGATTAGTTTTTTTCCTTTACTATAGGAGTGACTTGTGTGCGATATGTATCATGTCATCTTCTCCCTTCGTCTCAAGATTTGCTGTTTCTTTTTTTAATTTTCTCCCGATATCGCCTGTTTTGCTGGGCCGCACGTGGATCGTACCTAAATATCTGCAAGACATAGTTTTTGCGATGGTGAATATGCGTAGATAGCGAGTTTCGGCATTAATCGAGGGTAAGACCGCGGGGAGCAGCTATTCGTTTGCGCCACATCATCGCCAATGATGGCAGGCATGTCGAACATCTCATAACCTAAATCCGAGCATGTGTAGTGACGTTTACATCTTGAATAAAGTGTGTGCACGCGGTAGTTTGTAACTAATTTAGATTTCTTTATATAGTTCAATAATTGTCACCCTATACCTATAATGGAGGTGTTCCACGTGTTGCCCTCACATTTGAGACCTACATCGCCACTCGCCTCTCCAGTGAGCTACGCAGACTACCAAATATCCCCCGATCGTCTGATAAATCTTGATAAGATTGTCCAGTTCTTCAACTGTATAAACGGCAGTGCTGTTCATATCACTTCTGAGATGACCCCAGTCAGAAAAATTCTGAGCTCTGAGGTTAGGCGACCTTGGAGGCCAAGGTACAGGCTGTGTTCAACCAGTCCATTTTGGATCATATTATCGCTTCCATTGTCGTCGAATACTGGCAGCAAACTGTGACCGTACCTCATCATATATAAACCACAGTTCCCAACGTTGTGCAAGGTAAGGCAGGCTATGGGTGAAATGTGATCCCCAGTAGATAGGGACTCAATCCAAAAGTTAACATTTTAAATACACTTGTAATAACTAGGACAATCGTTCATTCTGATGTCATTGGCGCCTCGCAACCCCATTATCGCAGTTACGGCTCGTTTGCAGACTCCATATATACAGGGTGTTCAGAAACAAGCTGAAAAGCTTGTAAGATTGCTGCAGGGTAGGTTGTGCCGAGAAGAAATTGTTAAGAAAAAAATTGGAAACGTTGCACCGTTTCCGAGCTAATTAGCATTGAAGTTAGCCAATAAGGTCGTTGCGCTCGCAAATTCAAGCGGCCCGCCAGACATGGTGTAGCCAGACGTGTTCCTCGCTTGGTCTCCTAAAAGCGAATAAAAGAGCAATACAATAATTGGACACGGGACGGTACTAAGCATCGAAATCCGAACCAAAGGCTGAGCAGCCTCGTGCGCTATGAGAACAGTTGACACTAATTCTTTCTGGCGGGCCGCTGGAGCGCGCGGAAAGGCCTGATTGGCTAACTTCGATGCTAATTAAGTTGGAAACGGCACAATGTATCGAATTTTTTCTTAATTATTTCTGAGCACAGCCTACCTTGCAACACCCTCACAAGATTTCCAGACTTTCTGACTGTCCCGTTTAACGAAGTTTATTGTAACATTGGTAGATAACAAAAAATAAATCTCATGTTGCTCATAGGTTGGTGCAGATATTTTCATCTGATGCCACATCAGTTATGGCCCTGTCAGTTTAAGCCGACAGTACCACCTGTAACCGAACACAGGTCCACCGCGTGAACGCCACCATCCAGCTTCAGAGGAGGATTATTATCTTTGTGACATGAATAAAAGCTCAAGGAAAGACAACTAACATTAGAGGCAGGAAGGTCGCTAAATGATATATCGCATGTGTGTAAAAATGTTGTCGAACTGGCTCTGAGAAGAGTTATGGGGAACGTAAACTTCGCGCAGTAACTGTTCCCTTTCATGTGTCAGGCAGCATACGCACACTGGAGAGGTCAGCTAGCGGCATGTGTGGGCGGGCGATGGAGGAGCGTCTCCAGCATGACTTTCCGCGGAGAGGTGAACGGCCGCCGGTAACGTGCCGACTCATTCGCTGGTAGGCGACCTCCTCCCAGTCAGTACAGCACGCAAGAAACCCCAGTCCAAATCGTTTCCGAGAAAAGCTCGCTAAGGCAGCCGACTTCTTCTCCCCAGCACTCAAGGTGGAGCCAGCAACGACCTGGCCTGCTTTTTGTTCCGTCTAATTAACCGCGCCAGCTTGATTACCATTACTGTTCTTTATAGTGGGCTGACAATAGTCCGAGCTGACCTGGAATCCATCTGCTGCGTCCTATAGCTGCGGTGGAGGCCCAACTGTTTGGAATTCTACTCTAGAACTCTACATGACCCAATGCCGAATATCGGATCAGATTTGTGATTGGAATTGCAACATCCTTTCAGAAAGAATAGAAACATGTCATTCTTAACGGGGCGAAACAGGCGCAACTAAAAGGAGCTTCAAGTGTACACCAGGGAAGTATTTTATGTCCATTACTGTTCATTAAAGGGGCATTCATGGGATACATCGATGGAGCATTACTTTCACAACAGAAAGCAAATGATCTCATCGACACTGTGTCACATATTTGAAGCTATCCACAGAATGCGAGCAACGCAACATATTGGGTTTCACAACTATCGGCACTGGGCCCACTTTCGTCTTTAACCAAATCAATGAACTTCCAACAACTTTTGTTTTTGGTCGGTTAAGATTTTCGTAGCTCTGTCCCGAATTTTTCCAAAGGTAATTCCGGATGCCTATTTGTCCCGGATTTAACAATTAGAAAACGATTCTTCACGAACTGATTTCACTTGTATCGATATATTCTATACAGTGAAAAGTGCAAGTGAAATGTTGAAACAAATGTGGTCGAGAAAACGCCGAAAATCGGTCATCTGTAGTATATGGAGACATCTGCAGGACGACACATGAATTAACAATCTTGCTACCTGCCACTCAAGATGCTTCATAAATAAAAGAAGCAAAAAGCGTACGGGAAAAAACAAACTTCCTTTAATTTATCTGCAAAGACGGAATATGAATTTTTAAGAAACTAAGGAACTAAGGAAAACGACAAAGAGAGCATATGTCTTCTGTACACTCTAAATTACATCAGACTGTATTGAGTGCTACGTAGTGTTACGCCGTGTTGCATTGGTTTAGTTGCTTTTCCTCATCCATAACCACATTTACCAGCGAAAAGAACTTCGAAGAAACTTCAGTAAAATATGACAAAATTAATTTCCACTCATCAGTGACAGTAGTTCTTCATACACTAAAATAAAAGTAAGATGCAATACATGTCCTCTTAGTTTCTCAATAAGTCACTGTAGACGTGGTGATATACTCGTACAACCCCACTTAAATAGTGAGGAACATAAGAGAACAGTCTCCACAGCAGCGACTGGTTCAACACTAACGTCATTCTTTGAAACTGAGAAACTTCGTGTTCAGGAGCAGAGATTTGTTTCAACTGCAGGAATCGTAGCATATCATACGATCTAGCACAATCACAATTTGAGATCTAGGGATTGTACATCGAAGCTTCTGCAAGCAACAGTAGAGCCTACATTTGCACGTGCACATACAAAAACAAAGAGCATAGCTCCCCAAGCTTCAGATATGTTGTGGTGTGATTTGGAAACTAAACTTAACTCCGTCAGGACAGGTCTTGGAAGGCCCAACGGTACCGACCGGCCGTCGTGTCAACCTCAGTCCACAGGCGTCACTGGACGCGGATATGGAGGGGCATCTGATCAGCACATTGCTCTCCCGGCCGTATGTCAGTTTACGAGACCGGAGCCGCTACTTCTCAATCAAGTAGCTCGTCAGTTTGCCTCACAAGGGCTGAGTGCAACCCGCTTGCCGACAACGCTCGGCAGACCAGATGGCCACCCATCCAAGTGCTAGCGCAGCCCGACAGCGCTTCGGTGATCTGACGGGAACCGGTGTTACCACTGCGGCAAGGCTGTTGACGTGATTTGGAAAAGGTAACATTTATTTCACTTATGACAGATGCATCTAACCACGAAGATATTAAGGTTTCGCTCTCCTTGTTAGATATTTTGATTACAAAGCCGGTGTAAATGTAAGACTATCTCAATTAAAATATTTGGTTGAAGAAACAGCAGCTGTTGTGAGAGACTATTTAACAGACTGCGTCAGAGCAAATGTTCTAGAAGAAAATGTTGTTGGACCTTGTGCTGATAGCGCTCAAGTTAGTGGAGTCTCTCTTCTGCCTTTCTGACCCTAATGCTGCTATAGAAAATGTATTTTCACACACGAATAATATATGGATCAGTGACAAAGCACAGTTTGCTGTAGAAACTATGGAAGCAGTGTTAGTGACTAGAAAGAATTATGATGAAACTTGTGTTGAACTTTTTTAAGAATAGAACCAAGCTGAAGAAAATTCACTGCTCTAATGAATACAGTTGATCCTCTCGCACACCTTCACTTCGTCTTAGAAGGTGATAATACACTGTAACTTCGTAACTTAAAGTGATACTTTGTATTTATTACATTTGATTAGGCCTTTTTTATTTTTGTAATGTGCCCCGAATAGGGGTCTGAAAAATACTGTCACCCTGCTTTAAATTGCAGGTGCCGTTGGCACAAGTTTATGTAATTTATGGACCAAAGTAAACCTTGCCACACGCGGATCAGATAATAGCTGGAGAGTCTTGCAATTGGTTCACAACAAACGGAAATGACATCCCAGACCATCGCTCCTGGTTGTCGGGCAGTATGGACCGCTGTCCAGGTACGCTCCAGACAAGTCTTCGGCCATCCATCTAATTAACTAGTGTAGAATTGTCTTCAGTGATGAGTTCCGCTTCGAGCTGAGCCCCGATGAGCAACGAAGACCTGTCTGGAGACACCTCGCACAGCGATGGGGTACTTACCTGACTACTATCCGCCGACGGCCCGACAACCAGGAGTGATCGTCTGGGGTGCCATTTCTCTTCTTAGCAGGGCCCCTTTGGTTGTCATCCACGGCACCCTCACAGCACAGCGGTACGTCAACGATATTCTGAGCCCCGTTTTGTTGTCTTTCATGGCAAGCCACCCTGGGCCTACGTTTCATTAAGGTAATACCCGCCCACACAAGGCGAGAGTTGCTACTGCTTGTCTTCGTACTTGCCAAGCCCTACCTTGGCCATCAACGTCGTCGGATCTCTCAACAACATCAAGAGCATTATGGATAGGGCCCTCCAACCAGCTCGGGATTTTAACGACATAACGCGCCAGTTGAAAAGAATTCGTGACAACATCCCTCAGGAGGATTCAACAATTCCGTCAATCAATACGAAGCCGAATAACTACTTACATAATGGCCGGACGCGGAACGATGCGTTATTGGCTTGCTCAATTTGTGAAGCTCTTTCTCTTGAATAAATTATCTAACTTTTTGAAATTGTAATCATTTGTTTGTCTGTACTTGTATATCACATCTAACGTTTTCCATCCCATTCGCATATTTGCTTCATGGTGCGCCATCTTTTTGTCTAAGAGTGTATTTCCAAAACCACCTCACACGTTAAGGATCTGTTATATTGTTTTGTAAAAGAAAATAGCTTTTTGTAGAAACTTGTCAAAGTGATTTCCATGAACTGTTTACTGATGAATTTTTTATATGATATACAATGAAAAATGTAGTTGTGAACAAATAAATGTAGCGTGTGCCACGATCCAGCGCCGCCTAGTAGTTTAGTCAACTCGGTTTCCTGTTTTTTCCTTGGTAGCAGACTGCACTCGTCTGATACAATGTATCTATTGAACAATTTTATATGATCGACATAACATAGGTAAGCTAGAAAACGGTATTCTACTCATTATACTATGTCTCTAATAATGGTGGAATATGGTACATTTTCGCATATTACGATACCAGTTTTGTATTGTATTTTATAACCTTTAAAAATGACAGAATGTCGAAATGTTTAGGGTGGTTTTGGAAATAATAAAGAGTGTGGTCAAGACATCTGAAAGTTATTACAAGAGTAGTGGAATCAAGCCGATTCTGGTGCAATTTTAAAGATGGCGGATCCTCCCCCACACTTCCTCCTCTCCCTTCTACCTCCTTCTCCCCCTCGCTGATTCTGTGCTACTTTTGATAGTAAATTAATTTATTAATTAAATTGATTAAATTTATTATCCCCTCCCCCTGCGAAATCCCCAGCTCATCCCTTCCCCTCTCGAAAAATTACCATTAAAGCATCTCTCACTATGGTGACCTAAACACAAGAGTGTTGGCCTACTGTCATACAAGTTTTCTTCTGTGACTGTGCACCAAATTGTAAATAAAGTGTTCGTGCAGCAGGAGCGAGCAGTAACAATATTGTGTGCATAAGCCTTTTAAGGTCTTGGAATTCTTACTCTCAGTTCCCAGTACACACACACTTTAATCGGTTTCTGACAACACAAATTAGTTTTAGTTGAACTATGATCTGTACTAACACAATATAAAACAAAAAACTCCATTTTCTTGTAGACCTTGCTGCCTTGTCTAGAGTTCAGAGCGAAGTTATGTACTGTGCTGCAAAGGTATGAGAACTAGCTCCCAACTAGGTAAAACAGGAAATTAGGAATCCCAACCACAGAAACATAAAATTTAAAAAATTACCTCACGAGCCACTAGTTCTACGAATTATCTACAAATTTGGATTCGGAGATTGAAAAATTCTCTTAGTTGCATGGCAAGTAAGCGTATTCATTGGAAATCTGCATGAGAAATAATAATGTACCGTAAACAGGACTATGTACTAGAGTTATTCAATGATTAAACTGACAAATAACTATGCAAAAACAATTGTTTATTAAAGCAGTACAACTTTTGTCTATTTTTCCACGTAGTACCTAACAACTTCTATGCGCTTGTCCCATTTTCTTACGAGTCTTCTTATCCTCTCAGCGAAGAGTCTTTACACTGCCTCGAAGCCAGTTTTGAACTTTTTCCTTTACCTCTTTGTTGCCTTTGAACTTCCCACTTAGAGCTTCTTTCATCGGGTCAAACAGATAAAAACCCGAAGCGGCAAGGTGAGGGCTGTAAGAAGGATGAGGTAGGAATTGCCAATCCACTTTGGCAGTAGTTTCCAGCGTGAGTTGAAACTATTAAGTCGAGCGTTGTTTTGAAGAAGCAGCACTTTTCTCTGTCGGCCTGGGAATTTCCTCTTCACCGCGAATTTAACTTCGCTATCACTGATGCTTGAGTAATATATACTGGTTGTTCCTCCAAAAAGTCTCAAAAAATTGGACCGTGGCACTCACAAAGATAGTCAAAATAGCCTTACCAGCCGATGGTAGTGTCTTGAATATCTTACGGATAGGCGAGTCATTATTTTTCTATCACATGCTTTGACCCTCGGTCTCCGACTCAAACTGATGTATCCAAGTTTCATCACAGGTTAAAATCCTATCCAAAAATGGATCACCTTCGTTATTGAAATAGTATCTGAGTTAAGTGCGAAATGTGTGCTCTTTATGCTGAACGGTAAGCTCTCTGGGAACTCAACTTGTACAAGTCTTACAGCAGTTCAGTCTGTTTTCAAAGATGCAATGAGTTGTGCCAAGGATTAGCCGAGCGGTCTAAGGCGCTGCAGTCATGGGCTGTGCGGCTGGTCCCGGCGGAGGTTCGAGTCCTCCCTCGGGCATGGGTGTGTGTGTTTGTGCTTAGGATAATTTAGGTTAAGTAGTGTGTAAGCTTAGGGACTGATGACCTTAGCTGCTAAGTCCCATAAGATTTCACACACATTTGTTTGTTAGTTGTACCAATACTTTCTCAGTATTTTTCTGCAGTTAGTTTAAATGGGGATCGCTGGTCTTATTCGATAAGTGAAGCAATACGAGTTTGCAACACTGAGCTGCATCCTGGTACTGGAGGCACGAGCAGTCTTCGTTGGTTACATTTTTGTGGTCACTTTTAAACTTCTGCACCCACCACGTGTTAAAACTCGCATTTTTTATGCAAATACTGCCATTTTGATTGTTCAGCCTAATGAATAAATAGGTTGGACAATACCGTGGAAACATTAAGAGAAACGCATACCTGAACATAAATGCAGATGTTAGCAGGTCGCGCTGTTGTATTTGATCCGAACGGCATCTGTAAATGTCCTCAAAACGTTGCAAGTGTTAGTTGTGGTCAGAATAGTGTTCCGTGTAGTTCTGAAGTGATTTCCAACATGTGGAAACTGTTTGTGCTAGTACGGTGGGGGCTTTCGCAACAAAGGTAGCCGGAATGTTTGATGTTCAAAAAATGTTCAAATGTGTGTGAAATCTTATCGGACTTAACTGCTAAGGTCATCAGTCCCTAAGCTTACACACTACTTGACCTAAATTATCCTAAGGACAAACACACACACCCATACCCGAGGGAGGACTCGAACCTCCGCCGGGACCAGCCGCACAGAATGTTTCATGTTTCAAGAGGCACCGTATAGAAGGTTTATAGCGCATGCAGGGGAAGGGGGAAAACATGTCCGCTAAGTCACAATGCAGACAAAAGCGTATATTGAGTGATCCTGAAGGACGGTCGCTGAAGATAATTCTGGCGAAAAATAAGACGACAACACCTGAAAAAGTCAGTGCAGAAGTGAATGTCGCACTCGCGAACCCTGTCAGCACCAAATCAACAAGAAGGAACCTTCATAAGCAGGAAATACAGGACGAGCTGAAATTCCAGAACCACTCATCAGCGATGCAAATGCCCGTAACAGAAATGGGGTGCTGAAGCCATAAAACCTGTACTATGGAAAAATAGAAGAATGTCATTTGGTCGTATGAGTCTTGTTTCCATTGTTTCCTACTTCTGGCTGCGTTTTTTTCCCAAGGGGGAAACATGGCAAAGGTTTGCTGATGATTTGGGCAGCCGCATCGTCATGTTCCATTGACCCTATTGTTATCCTGCAAAAATCGCATTGCTGCCAAGGATTGTGTGACCATTTTGGGTGATTAGATCCATCGCATGGTGCAGTCTTCGTCCCCAAAGGGTGGTGATGAATTCCAAGATGGCATTGCCCCTGTTCACACAGCTTGCATCGATCAGGAATGGTTCTGTCAGCTTACTTTGCAGAGCAGGGTGCACGATCGTTATCAACCTCCATCATCGTTACCTGAGCTTGCCACTTTTTTCCTGGAATAATGGTATAATACGCATTTGAAAACCATTCAGCGCCTGTATTTACCCAATCCGAGATAACTGGAAGCGATTTGGAATGACAGCGGTTTTCCTACCCCGTATTAGGCATGTAAATACGTCGTATTTGTGGTATATTTCCATATTTTTATCCGTCCCCTTATGTCTTGTTATTGTACACTTTCCTAAGGTAAAAATCAGATCACAGAACGTTGTTTTTCAAAAATACTTTTTTCGAACATATACGCCATCATAGATAAGACCTTAGATGTCATGTTTACATAAGCTTTAATAGTACAAAGGACGAACATTCTTCGTAAGGTTGCTACATAACACATTCGAATGCTTCTATTCCCTATATTAGTCATCGCCTTGACCATATGCCAGCCATCCTGATTTAGGTTTTCCGTGATTTCCCTAAATCGCTTCAGGCAAATGCCGGGATGGTTCCTTTGAAAGGGCACGGACGATTTCCTTCCCAATCCTTCCCTAACCCGAGCATGAGCTCCGTCTCTAATGAAGTCATGTGAAAGCGATATGCACATTCACAGAAGGAGGTGGTATCGAGTACACAGGATATAAAAGGGAAGTGCATTAGTGGAGCTGTTACTTGTACTCAAGCGATTCTTGTGAAAGGTTTCCCACGTGATTGTGGCCGCACGACAGGAATTAACAGACTTGGAACGCGGAATGGTAGTTGCAGCATGAGATATTCCAATTCGGAAATCGTTAAGGAATTCAAAATTTCCAAAATCGACAGTGTCAAGTGGGGGTGAAAATATCAGATTTCACACATTACCTCTCGCCACGGAGAACGCAGTCGCCGACGACCTTCACTAAACGACCGAGAGCAGCGGCGTTTCTGTAGAGTTGTCAGTGCCATCAACAAGCAACACTGCGTTAAATAACCGCAGAAATCAACGTGATATGTACGATGAACTTATCCGTTAGAGCGGCGAAATTTGGTGTTAATGGGCTATGGCAGCACACGACCCTGTGGTTGCTCTTGCTAACAGCTCGACATCGCTTGCAGCACCTCTCCTGGGCTCGTGACCGTATTGCTGGGACCCTGGACGTCTGGAAAACCGTGGCCTGTCAGATGAGTCCCGTTTTCAGTTGGTATGAGCTGATGGTAGAGTTGAGTGTGGCGCAGAAGCCATGAAGCCATGGTCCAAGTTGTAAACAAGGCACTGTGCAAGCTTTTGCTGCCGCAACAACGGTGTAGGCTGCGTTTATGTGGAATAGACTGGGCCTCCTGGTTTGTTCGACTACTTGGAGACCATTTGCAACCATTCATGGGCGTCATGTTCCCAAACAATTTATGAATAACAATGGGCCATGTCGTCGGGTCACAATTGTTCGCTGTTGGTTTGAAGAACATTCTGGACAGTTTGAGCGAATGATTTAACTTCCCCCCATCGACCATTATGAGACATAATCGAGAGGCTAGTTTGTGCACAACATCCTGCACCGGCAACAACTTCGCAACAGTAGACGACTTTAGAGGCAGCATGGTTATACTTCTGCACGGGACTTCCAACGACTTGTTGAATCCATGCCATGTCAAGTTGCTGGACTCCGCGGGGCAAAAGGAAGTCCGACACAATATTAGGAGGTGTTCCATGACTTCTACCTTCTTTGCCCATACTACCTTCTTTGCCCATATCGTTGTATTAAACAGCAGTTGTTAACACAATGTAGGAAGCCGCAGCTTTTATCAAATTACCAACTTCCTTCCTAATTTACTTGCTTAAATTCAGCTGGCATAAGCAAGTGTAGCACTAAGCAATATAGTGATGGTTTATTGTTAATACGGTGCTAAAGACTGAGTTGTTATGATTAGCTTATCTCTTGTTAACATATACCTTGACTTGTTTCCCATCCATTAACATTATCCTTTGTCATGGGATCTACGAAACACGATGAATAAATGAATGAATGAACTTCCCATGCATCTGCACTTTATGAGGCTACTACAACTCGTTCTTTCCTTTCTGTAGCTCATAGTTTGATTTCAACCATAGGAACTAACAAATCAACAATTTTGTTCCGTTACTGTATACCTTACACTTATTTGTGATAAAACAATTTATACTGTTCATAATAAAATGTACTGAAAGATTTCTTTTCCAGAGTTCATATGTGTACGTAGATGCACAAGTTTGTACAGAAAGCTCTGCCTAATTTCAGTTGTTTCGTCTATATTCTGTGCATACATAGCGATCTCGCTTGTACTTCGAATAATACCTAATGAAGTATCAAGAGAGCAGGTCGTGTGCTCTCATTAAAAATTCAACAAGGGCATAGGCAAATTCCCCTACCTCACTTATCATCCAACTGAAAGAAGTGAAAACTCTGTGAAAGGTGAGTTATTGTACATCAAGATTAAGATTATTAGAGGTTCATTAGCTGAGTTGGACAAGATGGTTCAAATGGCTCTAAGTACTATGGGACTTAACATCTGAGGTCATCAGTCCCCTAGACTTAGAACTACTTAAACCTAACTAACCTAAGGACATCACACACATCCATGCCCGAGGCAGGATTCGAACCTGCGACCGTAGCAGCAGCGCGGTTCCAGACTAAACCGTTCGGCCACAGCGGCCGGCGACTTGGACAAGAATGTGGAAGGAGATTGATCGGTACACAGTAAGCACTTAGAGGTTCAGCGTCGTATAACAGAGTACAAAACAGTTTATGTCACTATTTGTGAACTAAAAGCAATTGTTGTGTACAGCTTCATACACAGTGATAAGGAGAGCTGGGTTACAGAGTGGTGGAGCAACGGTCGTTGTAGGAAAGCTGGACAGGAGCAGAAGATTTACTTAACTTGTATTTCTCTAAGTGTACGAAGATTCATTTCAAATAACTCACCAAGAACTTAAGTTCAGCTCTCATTGTCAACAAGGATGAGGCTCTCTGAACTAAGCATGAATGGTAGAGTCGGAGCCACTACTAAGCAGCGTCCACGTAGAATCTCAATAGCGAAGTGGGTCAGAGCGTGAGTGTGGCGTGTTCCTGCCGCCGACCGTCCTATATGTGCCAGCAGAGGGCACTAAAGGTGCGGGACAGCGGGCATGCTCCACTGGGTCCGCCAGATGCCACATGATCGCTATCATCATCTGACGAAAACATGCAATTCTGTCGCCAACTCTGAGATGCCGTTAAGGTGGTATTGACACGTGATACCACAGGAATAATGGCCTCTGTCACTCCAAATATCTGCTATTTGCGAAAACGTAGCTGTTTTGGTACAGATGGTGATGTAATAATGAGAAACAGATAAGTCTGTAACAAAATTGGGACTGGAGACGGAAGTAGTGTTTATGGCTAATCTTGCAGTCAGAAGCTACGAAACGATGTACAGCTTTTTCTTTTCTTTCCCCGAAAGTAAATTGTTAGGATTATTGATTCTATGTCGCCATGCGTTTGTATTATTAAAGTAGTATGTGTGACACAGTATACACTTTGACAACTACGTTACTTACATTTAGTGTCAGGTGTTCACCAACCTGAGCACACAGATAAATAATGTTTGCAAAAAGCAGTGTCTCATTTCATTTAGAGCTCATTTAGAACGCATTTTGTTCTTCCGCTATTCTGATGAAGCCAGATCACAGGTGATTTATTTATGCCACAATTACTATGTGTACTTGATGAATAACAAAACAGAGGCAAGACATACTTTTACCACAGAAAGAAGTGCACACTCTATCTTCAACACTACTCGGGTAAAAGAACAGTTGAAGCAGGAATTGGAATTCAATGTCTTCGATCTCATCAGGAAAATGGTCAGTTTGCAAGAACAATAGCCAAATTGCAGCCGGTATTTGCTCATCTGAGTAATAATAGTCACTGAAACTGTAATATATATGCCGCAGTTACTTTTATTTTGAGCAAATGATGGAATGTTTTTACAAATATGAATAATACAGTGATACAGCCATATGTGCGATTCAGGCACATGATGTTCACCACCAGACGCCAAAGGTTTAAGGGTACGAGACAGTGGGTGCATCAGTAGTTCTTAGGCAGATACAAATCTTCCATTCAGGGCGCCGAAACTGAGAAATTGATGGACACGTTAGAAGGAGCGACTAGAGAGAACAGACGATTTAAATTTGCGTTCCAGCTTCCGGAAACTTGTGTTCCAGTTTCCAGAAACTCATGAAAATTCTGCACAAAAATGGAGGATGTAGAACTGAAGAATAGGAAAAAGAGTGCCTCATGACTGCTGAAGACAGTGGCAGGAAAAAAAAAAAGTCGCTGCATTGGACTCGTTGGCCCGGCATCTTGTGAAAGATCATGATTTCCTGTGTCGTATCACTTATGAGGGAGAAGATATACTGCAGGAATTGGAACAGCAGTGTGCAGTGAAGGGTATTCTTCCGATTCCCAGTAATCTCCAACCGTTACTCAACAGTAAATTACTTGTAGCTCAGAGTAGATTCCACGCTTTCTTTTAGCGCTGATCGGGTCGTTTCCAGATATTATGAGCATGTATTTCTATTACCCGCTTCTTTTGAGGGAAAGGTGGTACTAAGTATCTCCTCTTTGTCTATCACATGTGAGTCACTAAATATCTCCTCTTGGTCTATCACATGTGAGTCAAGTAATGTTCATCTTCGTTTTATAGTGTGACTTAAATAATGTCCGATAGAAAATCAGTACACCTATCCACGGTTCCTTTGAAAATAGTTACAAGCACACTCCAATGGGACGCTCATGACACCGATATGAGTAGCACATTGACTTTCTTTAAAACTCTAACAAATTAAAGCACAAACGATGAGGTTTCAAGAACAATGTAACAACTGCGATTTCGAAGGAGGCAAGTGTTGGCAGATGTGAACTTTTAGTTAAATTTGATAAATCATGGTTGCAAAATAAGAACACGAATTATTTACACAGGAGTGGAAAGACTGGCGGAAGCCATTCTCGGTGAAGATTAGATTGGGATGAACAGTTTGTATAAACCTGCGAGACAATACCGACCTCGCGAGTTATCTTAGAAGATAGACTGCACGGAGGAAAATCTACGTTTATAGTTCTTCTGCATTTACAGAAAGCTTTTGACGTTACTTATTAGAATATTCTCTAGAATATTCTCTTTCAAATGCTGAAGGTAGCAGGAGTAACATCCTGGGAGAGAAAGGTTATCTACATCTTGTACAGAAACCAGACGGCTGTTATAAGAGTCGAAGGACACGAAACGGAAGCAGTAGTTCAGAAAGGACTGAGATAGGAGTGTAACCTATCCCCGATGAAATCCAATCTGTACAATGAGCAAAAAGTAAAGGAAACTACGGAGAAATTTGGAAAGGAGAAGAAATAAAAACTTTGCGCTTTGTCGATGATATTGTAATTTCTGTCAGAGACGGCAAGGAATTGGAAGATCAGTTGAACGGAATGGATAATAACTTGAAAAGACCGTATAAGATTAACATAAAGAAAAGCAAAACAAAAATAATTGAATGTAGTCAAGATAAATAAAGAGGTGCTGAAAGAAACAGATAAGGAAATGGTACACTAAAAGCAGTAGATGAGTTTTGCTACTTCGGGAGAAAAATAATCCACGTTGTCCAAAGTAGGGAAGATACAAAACGTAGACTGCCAATAGCAAAAAAAGCGTTTTTGAAAAAGAGATATTAGCTAACTTTACATATAAACTAAAGATGTCTGTTCTGAAGGTATTTGTCTGAAATGTAGTCATATACGGAATTGAAACGTGTACAATAAGCAGTTCAGAACAGAAGGGAATACAACCTTTCGAAATGTGGTGCTATACAAGAATGCTGAAAAGAGATCGTTCGGTAGGACACATCCTGGGGAACCAAGAAATCATCATTTTGGTAATGAGTACAAGTGTGGAGGGCAAAATTTTAGAGGGAAGGCAAAGCTTGACCACAGCAAGCATGTCCTAGTAGATGTGCACTGCAGTATCCATGCAAAGATGAAAAGGTTTGCACAGGGTAAACTAGCTTCATCAATTCAGTTTTAGGATTCAGACATACACAACAACATGATGAACAAAACATGCGATTAATACCTATCAATACGAGTATGCGATGGGTGACGACAAGTTGTAACATGAGTTCCCAACGTGACGGGAATGATCTGCAGTATATTTCATCAAATCGCTCCAGTAATTGTGATCGAATTTTATAACCAGCGGAGCGTATCAATAATGCTACAGGCTGCGTTGGCTAAAAATTTGACCTCTGCCCTCTTATTTTGTGGAATGCAAAGTACAAAATCAATCTTTCATAACGTATAAAATCGGTTACGAAATGTTTTCTTACCTGTCTTTTACATAAATAATGTGTTCCATTATTAGCCGTAGTAATAAAGTTTAAATTTTACGTAGTCGATGAACGAGAAAATTATTTGTCGGAAATGGAATGCATCTTTCCACACACAACCTTACAGTCATTGTATTACATGGCTCAGTACAAAATTTAGTGCTGTATTTATGCTGTTTATGTGTTACTTCCTTAGTAAACGTACGATAAGTGTACGTCATGAACTGCTTCGTCTTTGTGCAGCTACTGACAAGACAGAAATTTCACGGGGGCATACGAAATAGTTATTCCTTCAGGAGCTTTATGAAAATCACATCCAGTTACTCGCATATCCTGTTAGGAAGAAACGTCTTTATGCTGTAGCAAAGTTGAACGGTTGTTTAAGAAGCAGTAGGTCCTAATTTAACATAATATTACGGCTCGACCACATTATTAGAGAAATGTTCCTCACGTTAGAATCTGATCATGTTACAACTGACGTGTATCGAAAGCACATGCTTCCCTCTGCACACACAGATACCAGCACATGAGTCAAAATTTCTCAGTGAATAAAAACACACATCAGTTCGTAAAAAATAATAAAATGTTGAAACTGAATTGTCTTCGTTTACTCCCCTTGATAGTCCTTTTGTCGGCCACCATCTCCGTGTTGTACGCACACTACGTATGTACTGCGCACCGCCCATAGCCAGGAGCACCTTCCACAGCTTCTAGCACCATATCTCACAGCTCGTCTGATTCACGGGGACAAACGCATGTATGACAAAGGCATCTACCCCCCCTCCCCCCTCCCTTTCAAAGAACCACGTACGGAACTACTGAGTGATAATACAAAATCCACCGTATCGACGTCTAAAATTGTCGTATGGTATTAGCCCATAATCTTGAAGGAATTTTGCATTTACTGACCCAGCTTGTCATAATAGTGCACTTGCTGTTTGGACTATAGCCACCTTGATCGTCTATAACATTACAAAGCTTTTAAAGACATGACTTGCTTGGGGCTTATAGGCTGTGTTCGAAGTTTGGGTAAATTTAAAGCAGCAATTATAAGAAAATCAGCACAGTAGAAAGAAAGAGAGTCCGTCTGATTGAAATAGATGCTGTATGTGGTTATGGATGCGGACCAAGGACTTGCGGCTGAGGTATGGATAGCATTTCAAGAATCCACGCAGACATCATGGTAAGTGTTTCTTGCCCATGGGGGCACAATTCAAGTATCCACGCAGACATCTAGGTAAGTGTCTCTTGTCCATGGGGGCACGGTTTTACTATAGCAGTGATGTTAGAAATTCCACTACGGACACGTCGCGACGAGTTACCAGCTGCAGACGATGGAGACGCTGAACTGTATCGCAGTTTGCCCTCGCCTCGTAGGCGACCTGAGCGACGCAACCTGTCCTGTTGCGTTCTGTACCTGCCCCAGCGAGCGGCGTAACGGTCGCGGCCGACAGTTAGGGTTAACCGCGGCCTCGCAGCTGCGTCTCTCTCTGCTCCTTCCGAGGACAATCCAGATGCTGTCGGCAAACACGGCAGGTCCCTCGCCCCTGCCAGAGGTCAAGAATTCTGTCCACAGCGCACGCGGCACTCTTGTGAGTATGTTAACATATCCTCCTCCGTGACACGAGCGTTTTTCATGCATCGAGTTACACATCTCTGCGTTGTCACCGTTGAACCTGCGGAAGAAGTATTATATTATGGAGAATTGTCGCGCACAGAACAAATAATACTTGTGACAGCAAGGGTCGATTCACATTCACGTTTGACGTGACAGCGCGGTGACCGCTCCGCGCTCATTCCTCTGACAGTACTTGACAGCGCGCACGCCAACAGTGCTGTCGGCGTCACCATGTTGTGACTGTCGCATGTCATGTGAAGTTATTATCTCTGTCACCGCACAGTAAGACCGTATCCAGGATCTGAGCTGGGGGAGAGGAGGGGGGACGCAGATAACAATGGTTCTTTAATTTCGCGGTGAATCGCGAAATTGTTTTTAGATTTCATGGCAGAAGGTGCTGGGTACACTTTCTGCTACTCAGTCACCATTATACCTGTTCCCCCTTTCTTGAAACTGATACTGATTTGATACTTCTGTCTATATGGTGAGGCGGGATGTGAGTTCGGCTAGTGAAGATTATTTTATTATGAAAGGGGGGGGGCGGAGGGAGGCACTCCGTACACCCACGTTTCACGGCCGGTAAAATTCGTAAACTATTTGAGTTTTCAGCCTTTTTTATTTTGTTGCTTGCTGTTTCATTTATAATTATAAACGTCAACGACTTTAGCCTTATTAAGTCACTGCACAAATATCTCTTGTTACACGATCTGTCCAATTAAAATCACATGAACACAAACTTCAGGAATTCTGTCTGAAGAAAAATAAGGAGTTTAAATGATATGAAATTCCTATTTACTGGAGTTATTAACTGTCACTTCATCTAACCAAGCAAGATTATAACCTTTTTTTCAAGATTTACTCATCTATTTAACACACTGTATTTCAAACTTTCGTTTTCTCGTTTCTATGTATTTCATTAGCCTAGTTGAGATCCAGCATCGAAACTGTATTCAGTGAGTATTTCTGTAGTGGCTTTCTACCTCAGGAAACATCATCGCTTCGATTTCGACTTGTAGACTCTTTGATACGTCTGTCTTCGTGCGGTTCTTCTCTCGAATGTTCACGCTTTGTGTATATGTGATACAGTTATTTAATAAAAATGTTGTTCAATACGCACTGTGTTGGTGATTGTTATTCCTTCGCCATGCAACTAAACGAAGAGAATTGCCACACTGTTGACCTGGACTAGTTTTCGCCATTCGCCCGTTATTTCAGTGACTGAGTGTTGTGTGCACACCACGAACCGTGAGCCATAAGTCGTAGGACACAACGATCCCCGTGTTCGCTCATCTCGTCTGCGGATTGTGAATCTCAAGTGCAGTACCTACCTCATGCCACCGTTAATATGGAACACAAGTGGGCCCTCTCTCCTACCCAGTTTCACAATGTCGTGATCCAAGTGCTACGTCTGCATTGTTGCCACAAGGTGAAGTCCACCTTGGCACTCCACATGTTTTACAAAGTGTTGAACATGCGTTTGTCGGACCAGGTATCACCGTCCTTTGCACGGATAATATGCTGCATTCATCGCCGTCGGCCCCCCGCGGTCCTCAGACTGGAAATTTTTACACACAACATGTCACTCAAGATGTAGGGTCTGTGATGCGACTATCGACCACATGAAAAATTATCTTTGAGTCTGAAGTGTAGACACTTTGATAGAGTGTCTTCGACTTTTGTGCGGTTCTTCTCTTGGATGTTCATACTTCGTGTATAAGTGCTACGTTATTTAATAAAAGTCTTCAACATACATTGTGCTGGTGTTGTTATTTCTTCGCCATATAAGTGAAGGAAGAGTATTACCTCGATATGCAACTGCAATTCTGTTCCCCTTTGCAAATGCAAATTTTGTAGTGTGAAACCCCCCAGTCCACAATCCCACTTATTGAGTAACGTAATTGTAGACGTTTGTATCGTATTTTTTAATAAAATTATGCAGTAAGCAAGTGCCTAAAATTGTATAATCTACATGTTCTGTAAAAACATGAATCCACCCATTGTATGGTGTAAATTTTTGTATCCTAATACTAAAATCAAATGATATTTAAAATGAATCCACAACTTTCTAAATTATTTCTGGATAAGGTTTCATCACGAATGTTTTATGAGGAAATGCCTCTTCGAGACAGTATATAAGTATTTGCGACTGGTCGACTTGTGTTTACTGGAACATTCAGTGTGCTGCGTAGAACAACTTTGCCGTACTTTGAATAGGAAATAACTCTCCCATGACTGTCACGTTACAGTTGTGTATGAATCGATCTCAATTTGAAGTCAATAACGATGGCGTTACAGGGTCATCATGGCACTCTCACATCGCGGCTGGGTGTGAATTGACCGTAAGTACTGTATTAACTATCAATATTTTCCAAACGTTTACACTATTTCAGTGCAGGAATGTCTGAAAAGATAGAGGGTGTGGAAATGTGGGTCCTTTGTCCCATATTGTCTATAATATTTTTATTGAGAATGTTGAGGAAGGAGCCCTTCAGTCAGCAGGGTAGAAACCTTGTTTCTTCAGGAAGTTAGATGATACCTTTGCCATCTGGCATCACAGGTGTGAGACCTCTCACATCTTTCTGCAGCAACTTAATTCCATTCACACGAACATTCGCTTTACTACGGCTGTAGAAAAGACAGGCTGCCTTCCCCCTCCTTGATCACTTGGTCAGTAAGATGGTTGATGGTATGCTACAGAATGGTGTACCAACGAAGTCAACTCACATAGGCTTTTTAACTCGACATCGAGAGTAGACATGTTTCTGCTCAGGATAAAAATGTATTCGACACCTTGGTGTACAGGGTCCATAGATCCTGTCAGCCTACTAGCTCACCTCAGGTCTACCTTTTGTTGGAACAGTTACAGTGAGCGACAGATTGGACACACTTGAAGTACCGACCAGCTATGAGTTCGGAGGACGACGATAATGAGGAGAAGGCTCCTAAATTTATAATTCAAAACAAGTCGTTTTTCGAGGAACCATAATGTTAAATGAGTATTTCAAACTCTCTTCAAAACCTTCCTTAAGGTCCATGAAAGATGGTTTATATCTGTGTAACGGAGGTATTTACGCATTGTTGCTGTTCGACTTGGCCGCTGTTGAGAGTTGGACTGAATCTGAGCAACATACTCGATTGCAACGACCAAGCAAACATACGATTGCAGAACGCAGTCAGGGCATTGGCAGTTCCATAGGGCAGAGCAATACAACGACTCTGCCTTCCTTCTCTACTCACTGGAAAAGTGTTCTGAGAAAAGGTCGAGATTAAAATGGTGTGTAGCTATACAGTGATAAATTGAATGACTCCGCCTCAGATCGTTGAAGTGTGTTAAGGGGTTGTGTTACCTATATGGACAGAAAAATTTGTCCACTGTTGTCGCAAAACTGGTGGTCGTAATAACATGATGAAGACATTTGTACTTCTTCTTAACATCGCAATAAGTCAGTCGAGAAAAGGTCTTGGGTTGTCCATTACTTCTTGGAAATGGGACACATCAATGAGTGGGAGAGGTGCCACTCCTGGGAGTTGACAAAAGTTGTAGGGTGGACACAATTTATTGCGTACACATGTAGAGGGAATCCAGAATTGCCATAGGTGGGTTCAGTGGGGCATTGAGATTATATGTATCTGAAACGGAGGCACTTAAAACACAGTATAGACGTTGGTACCCATTTTCTGGGTGTGTGGCCACCTTGAATGCTGGAACAAATGCTCCTGTGTCAGTTCTAACCTTCAGCCCCTTACATGGCAGAAGAACTGCACCCCTCACCGTTCTAGACTGACACTTATTTCTTCATCTGTCTGTAATATTGATCCCCCTTGAAAGATAATGCCCTCTGTTTTGTTTAACCTTCTAAGGTGAGAAGAGAAACTGGAATACTGCCCAAAGAAGCGCAGAAAAGTAACATTCAAGCCTAAATTTATTCTGCTGTCTTGTTCAGGAGGTCAGCATCCTGTGTCTCTTGCAATATTGGCACGTATGCAAGCCTATAGGGTGACAGTTATTGAACTATAGGGAATAAAAACGTCATAACGTCTGAACGGTTTGCGTTAGGACCTTCGAACAGCGCCGTTGGCCGTGGGGCATAATGTGAATTAGTATGCGCAAGCATACGCGGCTTGTTATTGTCGACCATTTGCACGTAAAAATGTCACGGTACAGCGTGCCTGAGCGTAAGGCGCTCGTGAAGGCCTGCTATGCGAGCAATAATATCCCAACTGCGGCTCAAAGGAAGTTTGAGACCGAATTCAAACTGAAGAAAACCGGTCCAAGTGTTCTAACAATCAAGAATTTGATTCGCAAGTTTGAGAGAATGGGTAGTGTTCGTGATGACAATGTTGGCAATGTCGTCATTCGAAAAGGGTGAAAACGCCTGAAAACATCGAGAAGACACGCGCTGTGTTTCAAACCTGCACAGAAAATCGATTAGACGAGCTGCACAACAAGTGGGAATTAACTGGGAGACACTGCGACAAATTGTTGTTGAAGACCTGCATTTCTTCCCATACAAAATTCAAACCCACGTGGTTCATGAAAGATCTCATCGAAGCAGGAGAGTGTTTGATGTTCCGAAGAAGCACTTTGGGGACCGCAGAAGCCACTAGCATGGGCCTCGATTGGTCGCCATATTCTCTGGATCTGAACAGATGTGACTCCTTTTTTGGGGGCTATATTAAAGATAAGGTGTACAGCAATAACCCCTAAACCATTGCTGAGCTGAAAACAGCCATTCAGGAGGTCATCGACAGCGGGTCATGCAGAGTTTCGCTATTCGTCTGCGCCACGTCACTGACAATGATGGCAGGCATATCGAACATGTCATAACCTAAATCCAGATATCTGTAGTGACATTTACCTATTGAATAAAGTGTGTCCACGCAGAAGTTTGTAACTGATTTACGTTTTTTTCATACAATTTAATAATTGTCATCCTGTGTGTTCGATGTGTTCTACGAAGGTCTAATCGTTAGAAAGGTCCCAGCATCTATTCTAGTAGACTGTTAGTAAAATAGTGAGTGGGGTTCCCCATCTCGAAGCCGTTGTCGCTCCTCCAATGGCGTAGTCAAGGTGGGGACACTTCAGGAATACATTTTCAGGCATCATAGCGAAAGTTTTCATCGGAAGATACTACCAGGGTCTCGCACAGCTGTCTTGGGTAATTCTGACTCACTTCTTTGCAGACACTCTCCCCTGGCGTCACCCAGTCACATGGGTGGCAGCATGGTGAGATCTTCCTGGAGTTCCAGTGGCCCAATGGGTATGGGCACCACCTCCTTGCCATGAATGAAGAGATTTCAGTGCAGTCATCAGCAGTTGTCAGGGGAGGGGGCAGGGGCTACAGCTGTGCTGGTAAATCGATACACACCTACAGTGGACTGGCTACCGCATTAGGTTGTGGGCGTAGCTGGTAGACTGCACGGCACTGGGTGCCAGAATGATCGTGTCCAGTAAATATCTACGTGTGTCACTGGTGCCCTTCCCTGCTCAATTCGCTCTTCGAAAAAATTTAGAAAATAATAGAGTTCAGACCTGGGTAGGGACCAAAAGAAGTAGAGCACGTCAGGGCGTAATGTAACGGATCACAGGTATCAGTCAAGATAAAGCCTAGATGACAGCCAGGTGGCCATCAGGAGAGAGAGAAAAGATAGACCGAGTGGGGGAATAAAATAGAGAGACGTGGAAATTGCAGAACAGAAAAGAAGGATACTGCAATGGTTCGAAGCCCAGTGCTCGTCAATCATGTACCCACAACATAGTCATCATACCACGAGTTTTGGGGAGGGGGGCGGAAGGAGGAAGAGGAAGGAAGAAGGAATGCCGCAAAGGGTAGCTGACCTGTGATCGCAACTCACATGCATACAAAATAGTCATGACGTCCACGAGGGAGGGTGGGCGGGGGCTCTAGGAGACGTTTTTATTGAAATGTTATTTGAGTAGGCAATTGGTCGGATCCTATAGCAGTGGTTCCCAACCTTTCTGAGAGCATTTTCTCTCAATGGAACCAGATTTTAGCTCGCACCCTCTCCGTCCTTATTACTCCCGCCACCAATCATCAATATTAATGCTTAACTAAACTGTAGAATGAAACAGAATTTTATTTTAACGATTTCGTTTTTAAAATGACGAAAGAAAAATTATATTTACTATTTGTAGGTATACTACTAACCCACGAAGTAACGAGTCAGTGATACAATTTGTGCTGCTCGTTTCTCACAACCTATTTTTATACACTGATGAAGCAGTTCCCTTTCCTCGAAAAGAGAGCGAACTATCCCCACTGAGAGTAGACAATTATTACAAAATATGCTTCCTCTCCTCTCCCTAGGGACGCTTACATCACTCACACCCTGCATCCTCATTCAAAATCAACGAAATTAAAATGTGTGCACCAGACTTAGGCTTAGTGTTCGTAAATCACTTAAATGCTGGATTCCTTGTTTGTGGACTGACAGAAACTGGAAGACTTCAGGCTGCCAAGCTTTGTGTGGGCGCTACAGCAGTGTAGTAACCATCACGTAGTTACTGTTGTTTTGCACTTCAATTAACTGCGAAGTGAATAATGAAACAATTTCTGGTCCTTTGCGGAAACTACTTACAACTCGGAGAAGGCATTTTCATGAGATATTTAAGCATATAATATGTCTCAGTTTTACTGTCACTGAAGCGCGATACAAAGTATGTGTGTAATGGGTGGTCTGTATAAGGAGCTTGTGATTCATACATTCGTTCACAAACTAACTTCCACCACACTGTTTCGCGTTGTTAATGCTAGTATTTGATAAAAGAATGTAATTATTTGGAACTTACATCATCAATATTACACTCTTACTGATAATAATAATGATCTTTTAAAAATAATTTACTTTCGTGACCGAATCACAACTGAATCCTCTTGTTTACCCCCAGGTTGGTAACAACTGCTGCACGGTATCGTTTAACACTTCACACAAAATCTTTAAAGCCTGGCTGAGCGATGTGATTTTTGTTTCTAGTGCCTAATGCGTTTGACATGGTGGACCATCTCACACTGTTCTAACGTCAATCAGGTGAATAAAATTTTCTTCACCTTTTAATTTCAGAATTATCTGTCCTAGTTTGTTCATCAGCAAGTACATCGTTTGAACGGCACTGATACCACGAAAATTAATTTTGGCTTTTGTATCTTGTACGGTTTCCTTCGATAACTGGTAGTTAGAAAGAAAGAAGAAAGATTGGAATTTAATGTCCCGTCGACGACGATGTCATTGGAGACGGAGTACAAAGTTGGACCGTATCCACTTTTTCGCCTGTCATATAATTTATAGGAATCTAAAGAGATTCACGAGCAGGTCGTCTCCGCTACAAGAGCATAGGTAAACACATGAACCGTATCTGATTTACGTGTCAGCTTGTATCTGGTAGGGCAGATGTTACTACCTCGTTTCCGGACAACAGGACCGTGGTTTGTGGCGCAGTAGTCTTATTACTGGATTACTAGACTATGGGCCATTAAAACAGCAACACAGCGGAGGATAGTAAGTAGAGCAGTATAATTTGTGCGTATACAGTGTGATAACAAGAGTATACGGGGTGAACCAGAACTCCACTGATAAACTTTCAGAGCTGGTGGTATGGGTCAAAACAAGAAAAAAAAGTCTAGTAAACATGGGCTCTAAAATGCATACCTTAGAAGCTATGAGCTCTTGTTCGTGCAATATCAGACGTTATTGCATCAGAGACATCCGTCTAACAACATCGCTAAATTTTTCTCGTAGGCACCACCTATAAGAATCTGCTCCATTTACATCTACATCCACACAGGTACTCCTCAAGCCACCGTACTGTGGGTGGCGGAGGGTAACCTGTACCACCACCCGTCATTTCCCACCCTGTTTCATTCGCAAATAGAGCGAGGGCAAAACGATTGTCTTTATGCCTTCGCACACACTCTAATTTCTCGTATCTTATCTTCGTGGTCCTTACGCGAAATGTATGTTGGAGGCTTAGAATCGTTCGGCAGTCAGCTTCAAATGGCAGTTCTCTAAATTTTCTCAATAGTATTTCTCCAAAAAAACGTCGCCTTCCCTCCAGGAATTTCCCAGGGATACTTAGCCTTGAAATGTTGTGATGAGTTGCCACTGGACCTTGTACTCTTTTCTAATGTCTTTCCTCATAGTAAGGAGTCACCATTCTACCAACTTTTGACTACAGCAGCATTTAAGTGGCAGTATCAACTCGCATCTAACGGCTAACAACAGAACGCTTAACAGATTTTATTGAAGTGATGATGAACCTACCAATTTCGAAACTGGTAACGATTACGTTTTCATAAAACAGAGTAAATAAGAGTAGATCGTTATTTTCACAATTTCAGTAATAAATTACCACGTTAATTTTTCTTTCGTCTCACCGACGTTGGAGTACGTAACATCCATTTTTTTTTTTTTTCAGTTCGAGGATCTGCTCTTTGACTGCTTTTCAGGTCTCTGCTAGTGGAGCCATATTATCTGTGGAAGCTACGCAATTGATTTTGATGTCGTTCCTAGTCGGATTCCACTATGGCTCTTCGTATTCCACTCTTTGACTACTTTCTCTAGAGCGCAATTAAATATCGGTGGGGAGACTCTGTCTCCTTGCCGTAACCAGTTTTCTTTTTAATCTAAAAAGCGTCAGAGAGTTTTCTCATGAACTTAATTTTGGAGTAACATTATTATTATTATTGTTATTGTTATTATCAGTGAGTATTCACCTTTGTATCAGAGTCTTTCATGCAGAGCTGATACACAAGTTCTGCATGATCGTGAGTAGAAGTGGAATCATTAAACATCCTAAATGGATATTGAGAAATCTTTACAACACAACTCAAGCATTATTTAATTGGCTCAAATGGCTCTGAGCACTATGGGGCTTAACTTCTGAGGTCATCAGTCGCCTAGAACTTAGAACTACTTAAACCTAACTAACCTAAGGACATCACGCGCATCCATGCCCGAGGCAGGATTCGAACCTGCGACCGTAGCGGTCGCGCGGTTCCAGACTGTGCGCCTAGAACCGCTCGGCCAACCCGGCCGGCAAGCATTATTTAAGAACAGTTCAGCAAAAATAATTATAGAATACATTAACATAAGTGTACGCCAAATTGTTTTACGTCATCGGTTTCATATAACTGAGACAGTACGATGCCATGCAATAATGTCATTACCTAAATACGGGAACTGAACCACAATCTCTCTCTCTCTCTCTCTCTCTCTCTCTCTCTCTCTCTCTCTTTCTTGGAAGAACTTTCGAAGAACTTCCAATCTACAGTCTTCGTTTGGCTTACTTTGAAACCCATTCTCACAAATTTTTCATGCCAGAAGAACGTGAACTTGCATTTTGACTCGGCCTGCCACCCCTCCCCCCGCCTCCCATCCCCGTTTCCACCCAGCCATTACATGTTCAGCAAGACTAAGGGATCCTATGTTTTGAGGATAATTGCTGTCTTATTATTATTACTATCGTGCGCTGAGTCGCCATTATAGACACTCACAGAGTCAGTGCACCAAGTGCCTTACAGAGGCCACCCACCAGTGTATTGGACGGAGTGCCATTAGCGTCTGTTCCAGCGAAACATAAACCTCGCAACCCGCAGTCCGCAGGTGTTACCGCAGGCGGCTTTGCAGCTGTCAGGCTGCCGGTCGGCGCTCCCCGCGTTTGCTTTGGGACTTCCCAGAGAGCTCACAAAAGGTCTTCCACCGCGTCTTTTCAGCCATCAGGGAGACTGCGGAGAGCTTAAAACCTGTTAGGCAATCCCAACACTGTCAGCCATCGTCTCATCGCTGGTGTTGCTTCGTGTGTCTATTTACAGCTTCTCTTCAAAGTCCACTGTACGTGAAACATTGGCAAACATTCTCGAGGATAGCAAACGCCCTGAGCATAGAGGATCGCTTCTGAACTGCGTGAATGGCGGATGACAGAAAGGTTATTCCTTAAACGATTCATAAGTTGCGAGTACTAGCATACTGAGGACGAATGCTTGATCTGCTGAGCTTGTGCTCAACGTAAAATGTCATGGCCTGCAGAGGAAATCGATGCCAATGAAGAATAAGCCAGAGTAGCACACCTTCCGTAAAGCTGACACCGTTTCCGGAAGATGAGGGAGATATTTGTGATGTATGGTTTCCAATGTGTACCAGTTCCTCCAAAGTAACTGAAAGGCCTACTACGTTATTTGAACGATAATCTATAGCTCTAAAAACAGGGTGTATACTACATACCATGTCATATGTTGGATAGACCATAAGAACTATTGAATAAAGACGTAAATAACACAAGAGTTACACCAAATTCAAGAAGCCAGCTAACCAGCTTTCATCGAACACTGTCTCACTTGTGAGCCTAAAATTTAAATATGAAAATATCTTCAGCAATGTGGAGGCGACAAACGTTTGGGACTGTGGACAGGACGTAATCGAGATTAGAGATTTAGCTTAGGTAAAGCGGAGAGATCCGACACACTGCTTAAATCAGCTCAGCAATCGTCTCTGCTCATAGTAAGTATATACAGATGGTCAGAAACAGTCCGAAAGGCTTGTAAGGGTGTTGTAGGGACTCCTAATCAGATTGCGTGCCTGTGTAATATCGCCTCAGTTGTGCTACTGGAGTCGTGATTTCCTGTCAGAGAGGCCACACTTCATAGCAACTCACGCAAAGCCATCGAATAAAACAGAAGCAATATCTGGCGTTCCCCTGGGAAGTGCTGTTTCTGATAAACGACACAGGAGAAAATCTGAACAGCCATCTTAGATTGTTTGCAGATGATGCTATCATTTACAGTCTCGTTAAGTCACCAAATGCAAAATGATTTAGACAACAGACATTTATTGGTCCAAAAGTGGCAATTGACACAAAATAATGAAAAGTGTGAACTCGTCCAATCCGCTAAATTTGCGATACACGATAAATCACACAAATTAAAGACTTTAAATTCAACTAAATACTTGAAGATCACAAATACGAATAACTTAAATTGGAAGAATCTCATGCACAGTGTTGTGGGGAAGCCAAACTGAAGACTGCGATTTATTTGCAGAACGAAAATGCAACAGGTCTACTACAGATACTGCCTATAGCACATGTGTTAAGGCGTCGCAGAATAACCTCCATGGTACTAGAGAGAGCTGTAAAGAGTAAAAACTGCATAGTAACAGAGAAATTGGAGAACATCCAACAAAAACCTGAGTACGTAGGGTGTAAATGCTACTTTGAGACGAAAAGGTTGGGAGAGGAATTCGTGACGGGCCTCATCTAACCAGTCAGAAGATTGATGAATCTCCCCCCCCCCCCCCCCCGCGCCCTCCAAAAAAAAATTAAGAAATACAAAAAGCGCTTACAGTTCACAGCTTGGTTGGAGCACAAACAGCGTGCAGCGAAATCTGCACTCAACAACTGATGAAGAAAACTAGGGAAATTGTCGAAGCATCGTGTACAGAAAAAATGTCAACTTGGCTGCTGACCCAACAATTCATAAACCAACTGTTAATGTGTTCCTTGAAAAATTAGGTTCTAGCCTAGATAGCTGTGTTGGAAGTTTCGTACGGAGAGTCATGAGGTTGTCGTTCTTGCAACTGCAGGAAGTTGGTGGACGCTAACATGTTTATCCCTCACTGTGAACCTTGCACCACGAATACGAAATTCTTTCACTTTCTACAGACGGAAGAACCGAAACCAGTCCAGTCTCCAATGGAAAACAGGTCACACTGAACGAGCCCCATCAGCAGTCTTTCTCGAAAGCTCATTTCATTTTATGCCAAACGGAATTCGATAACTGTATGTTCAAGCCAAATTATCATCGATGCATCAACATTATACGCGCGCAAATTGAGGTGTCAATCATTACAACAATGGCGTTTTTACCTGCGGCAAGATCTTCTCGTGAAATTTAGATTATCAGCTTTCTCCTCCGATTGCGTCGCATTACTTGATAATTAATTTCCGTAGACTTTTCTCCCAAACTTTTCTTTGCAGTGCTTTATCAGATCATATTATTTTTAAAACCTTTCTGCAGCATCACACTTACTTACTTTCAGTTACTCCTTTTGTGACGTTCATATGATCAAAGTATCACTTCAGTACACTGCTGTGTTCCACATATACAGTTTCAGAAACTTCTTTAATTCCACGTCGACATTCGTCACTAGAAGAACGGTAATGTAGAAGAAAGTCTTTGCTGACATATTTTTATAGTTTTCCTGTCTTGGCCACCTTATGTAATGCTGCTTCTCGATTAGGTAAATTCTTTCACTGCTTCTAGTGTCTCCAACAACTAGCACGTTCGGCGGATCACTATTATCCTTTCTGTTACGCCTCGTCACTTTCGTCTTTGGTGTGTTCATTCGTAACTTCATGCGCTAGGTAGGACGTCGATCTCGTTCACATTTCGTGTGAATCCTTCCCGATAACTGTTAACAGAGCTGCGTCGTTTGTGAACCTTACGACTGATACCTCTTCCCCTTGAACTTTTATTCATATTCAGAAATTTTCTTTCATTTCGTTCAATGCTTTTTCAAGATACAAGTTAAAATTACAGCGATATTAAGTCCCGTACATTTCCCTTTCATTTTGTTCATTGCTTTTTCAAGATACAAGTAAAAATTACAGCGATATTAATTCCCGTACATTTCCTATCACACACTCTTGTCTGCTTATTTGCCATTTTTATTACTCCCACTTGTTATTTACAGATGCTGTATGGTACACTTGTATCTATGCCTGCACTCCGTAAATTACCAAACAGTGTGTGCGAACATTGTTGTACCTGTATAGCACCACCCTCTTCCCCATCCCATTTGCGGAAGACATACTGGATGAGCGATTTTCAGTAGCCTTTTGCATGATCTGAAATTTCTCTAATTTTAACAGTGTGGTCATCATGCTGGAGATACGTTGAAGAAAGTAATATCTTTCGTTATGTATTCTGGAACGTGGGCTCTTGGAATTTTGTAAGACTCCCTGCGATGCATGAAGTCTTTCTTGTTACATGTCCCATTGCAGTTCGTCGAGTATTTCTGAGCCCCTCACGCGGACCAAACAAACCTGTGGCGAAACGTCCAGTTCTTAATTGATTCTTTTCCACCTTATCCGTTAAAAATCAACTTGGTATGGACCTCGGGCCAATGAACCATCACCATAAATTCGTCAAACAAGTGTTTTGTAAACGGCGTCTTCCTTAGGGTTCTCCCAGTACATTTGCGTCTGGTATCTGGTTTTCTGCGGCTACATTTATGCTGTGCAGGTCGCCTAGCCGATGTAGGGGACATTGCTAACTCTTTTATTTCTAAATTTTTTTACTTAAAGTTTCGTATTCGAGTACAATTCGTTGTGGCCTTCTTGCCGAGTAGGATTGTCGCTTCCCGGGTTCCCGGGTTCGATTCCCGGCGGGGTCAGGGATTTTCTCTGCCTCGTGATGACTGGGTGTTGTGTGCTGTCCTTAGGTTAATTAGGTTTAAGTAGTTCTAAGTTCTAGGGGACTGATGACAATAGATGTTAAGTCCCATAGTGCTCAGAGCCATTTGAGCCATTTGATTGTCGCTTCAGCAAAGGTCGCTTGTTCCTCTGCAACGCGCTGACAAACAAGCCTCTAGCAATGCTGTGAGCGACCCTCAGGGAGCATGAAGAGAAATTAGGTGCTGACTGCTGGCAGTTGGTAGAGCATAGGATCCAGACTGGACGCTCCCTCTGGCACTGGGTTTCAGCTGGCTACGACATTAACCATCTCCACTCCCTCGTTATTTTTCGGGCTTTGTATCGATACAAAGCCTAACCTGATCACTAGGATAAAATAAGAGAAATCAGGGCTCGCACAGAAAAATTTAGGTGTTCGTATCTCCCGCGCGCCGTAGAGGTAGACAGCTTGAAGGTGGTTCACCGAACCCTCTGCCAGGTACTTTATTGTGAATAGCAGAGAGATCACGTAGATGTAGGTGTAAAACATCTTTGTTTGACCACCACGACTGGCTGACGGCCTCACAGGCTGATTTGTAGGCGCCCGTCTGTATTCCGTCAAGAGAATACATCAAGTTAATTTTTAAATACCTCTTTCATTATGAAACTCCCTTCAGATGACCACATCCCTGACTGTTCTGGTCAGAAACCACTCTAACCGTGTATAGTCTGATCATTCCACCTTAAATCCCTTACATATGTGAAGGTTGTGCCTCTTTCCAGTGATTGATTGCCGATCGTGAAGTCAACCGATATCAGATCTATTCGCCTACTTACGAAAATTTCTCCGCTTTTATTTGTGTCTGGCCTCACAGGCTGATTTGTAGGCGCCCATCTGTATTCCGCCAAGAGAATACATCAAGTTAATTTTTAAATACCTCTTTCATTATGAAACTACCTTCAGATGACCACATCCCTGACTGTTCTGGTCAGAAACCACTCTAACCGTGTATAGTCTGATCATTCCACCTTAAATACCTTAGATATTTGAAGGTTGTGCCTCTTTCCAGTGATTGATTGCCGATCGTGAAGTCAACCGATATCAGATCTATTCGCCTACTTACGAAAATTTCTCCGCTTTTATTTGTGTCTATGATCAGCTACTAATCACTGCACCTAGTACCGCTCACCTAAAACTCTAAAACTCCCTCTGTATTTCGTAACAAGCATCTAAATCTTCACCACCTTGTATTCAACGGCGTCAAATGCGAATAGCCTCATGGGGTTTTATCCATAAGGTCATTTATACGCGTCATGAACGCCAGGTCGTTTATATACGTCGTGTACGTCATATCATTTATATACAGGCCGACCATAAAAGAAGGTCGCATTTATAAATTTTGATGATATCAACTGTAACCGTTGTAGAGTGTTGATTCATGGTCATAATTAAATAGCAGCCCAAACAATTTTAGATAAGCGCTCGTCTGAGTACTGCTTTGTTATTTTCTCGCTTATAGCGTTGTACATACGTAAAATGCCGACTCCTGAGCGTCAAGTGTTCTAGTTCTTAGCAGTTTCTTAAGAGTGAATCTACAATTTTTGTTCTACGTGCTTTCACAGTTTAATTGTGACCCCCATGTGGCAAAAACATTCGCCAATGGTGTAGTCAATTTTAAACGACGTGTGGGTACGTGCAGGAAAAATCACGGGACAACCAAAAGTGACCGAAGGGTATGTTGACCATGTCAGAGCGTCTTACCTCAGCAGCCCCAAGAAGTCTGTTCAGAATTGCCAAATACATCAGTATGGGAGGCTTTAAGAAAATGTTTACACGTGTGCTCGTGTCAGTTACAGCTGGTACATGCTATAAATCCAGATGACTATTGTGTATGCAAGTGATGTGTTGCAGTAGGCATATGACGTTCTCAATTGTGTGGTGTTTAGTGATGAGGCAATTTTTCATCGAAGTGGGAAGATATCTAGGGGTCAAAACGTCCCCATGAACATGCAAAATGTCATAGAGCTTCTCCAAAACTAAACGTTTTCTGAGCTGTGTCTCGATGTCAATTGTACGGACTACTATTTCCTTTTTTCGTGGTAGCTATGTAACAGGGGTGGTTTATTTGGATATACTGCAAAAATAGCTCTTTCGCCAATTAGAAGATGACCTGAAATTTTATTTTACAACGAGATTGAGCCCCTCCACATTGTCATTTTTTATTACGAGAGTAAAAATCGCAATGGTCAATATGACAGAGCTCTTTTCCGCTGACCTCAAGGCATGCGACTTCTTCCTTCGGGATTTTATAAAAGATCATGTCTACGTTCCTCCACTACCTAATGATTTGCCAGAGTTGAGACACAGAAGTAAAGAGGTTACTTACTGCTTCCAATACTCCGCACTTGTCAACCAAAGTGTGGGAAAAACTGGATTTTAGGTTGATTGTAAGTTGTATAACTCAAGGTACACACTGAAACTAGGATAGTTTACCTTCAATTAGAAGTGGCTATGATATATTGTAAAGAGTATAAATTAAACAGTTATAATGTATCACTGAAAGTGGGAGGCATGAGGTTAAAATTTATTAATTCTTCACTACTAACTGTATTACTGACACATTTTACAGACATTATGCACATATGCACACTGAATGTAACTGCAAAATTATATCACTGTACGACACATATTCATGAGCTATGACGTGATAAACAACGAGGCGCGTGAAAAACTGCCCCAATATGCGCGACCTTTAAATTTATTACGTCTTTGCTACTGACTCTTTCGCAATAAATTTCGCAGACAGTATCCACATATGCCGCTGAATGTACCTACAATATCAGTTCAGGAGATATCACGTCATAAACAGTGAAATGTGTAAAAACTGTAGCGTTGTGCATAACGTTTAAATTCATTACGTCATTGCTACTAACGCCATTCGCAACACATGTACACACAGTATCCACATATGCCACTGAATGTACGTACAAAATTACTTCATTGTACGACACATAGTTCAGGAGGTATGACATCATAAACATTAAGCATAAGGCCAGACGCTGCGTAGTACAGGTATCTATAAATAAAAACCTGGCCAACGGCGGGTTTGTCCGACATCGTGAATACATCGTACGTCAGTTTTATAAGGAACTCTTGTTTTTATACAATAAATACCAAAACGTAGAGACATAGGCCTACTGTGTATCTAATTTCCAGAATGACCATGGAAGACCGTTTAACAGATCAAAGTAAAATGCGTCTGGTGAGAAATACTCTCTTACTATATTTAAGGCGGAAGTTCTCTTTTCTTTTCCCTTTAATTTTATTGTACATTTTAATGGCGTCCTTTTCTTTGTAACTAGTGACCAAAAGCATAATTGTTACACCGAAGCTGACGCTTCCAAATAAACCAAAATGTTTGATGTCGAAATAAGGGCTTACTGCAGTTTAAATAGCCGTCATAGCCAAACTCTGTCAACGATGATGACGCATACGATTATTCCTAACGTAATTGTGGGTCCTGTACGACAGCTCAGGCACCGGTGCTCTGCAAGCTGCATGAAGCGCTAGCGTCCTAGTAGCGGTTGTGGCAGGTACTAATCACCACGGCCCGTTAGAGGTGAGCGCTGGAGCACTGGTTGTGGCTAAGGACCCGGGTGACGGCTTGTGAATGCCGCGTAGGCTGCAGGCGCCACAGGCAGGTGTCCTAGAGGCGCCTTTGCAGGATCCGTTAGGCCCTAACGGTGGCAGGCGACGCTTCAATTAGAGGGGCTTTCTGGGAACTACGTCTGCTGGCATCTACAAAAGAACTCACCTTAGTGGGTAGTCGCGTAACGAAACAAAAGGATAAGATTTTACAATGTGATTGGGGATTTCATGGTAGGAAAGACGCAGCATGTTATCTTGGATGAAGAGCCATCGACAAATGTAGATGTAACTTCAGCTGTGCCCCAGGAAAAGTGTGCTGTGACCCTCGACGTTCACGTTATATACTCACTTTGTTAGAATAGCTCCAGAACAGGTATTCTTTTAAAAAAATGGAAATTGAACTTAGTAATGATCCCAGCTCCTATCGAAGTATTCTCCTTGGTTATCCATAAAGAGTTGCCAAAAATTTTCAGTTGAGATGCTTGTAAGCTCATTTGCCGCAGCCCGTTGGATGTCTGCGATTTGTTGATAAAGCAAACAAGAAAAAATCGCAAGGCGAGAGGTCGGGCGAATATGGCAAATATGGGATGGCAATGACAGAATGTCTGGCCATAAACTCGGTAACATGGGGTCTTGCAGTGTGCCGGCCGCTGTGACCAAGCGGTTCTAGACGCTTCAGTCCGGAACCGCGCTCCTGCTACGGTCGCAGGTTCGAATCCTGCTTCGGACATGGATGTGAGTGATGTCCTTAGATTAATTATGCTTAAGTAGCTCTAAGTCTAGGTGACTGATGACCTCAGATGTTAAGTCCCATAGTGCCTAGAGCCATTTGAACCATTAGAGCCATCTTGCAGTGTCGTGCAGTAAGTACCAGTCTTGTGAATATCACAAATAGCTTTTCGCAAACGTTTCAAGTATTAGATGTAAAGAGTTTGACTCGCTGTTTGACCTAGAGGAAGGAGTTTGACTCGCTGTTTGACCTAGAGGAAGATACTGACGGTGAACTAATACTGTACCATCAAAGAATGCGATCAACATTATCTTTGCTCTCGAAGGTTGTCATTTGACTTTTAGAGGCTGGTGATTCT
Organism: Schistocerca piceifrons; assembly: GCF_021461385.2. NCBI lineage: Eukaryota > Metazoa > Arthropoda > Insecta > Orthoptera > Acrididae > Schistocerca > Schistocerca piceifrons. The sequence goes on from NC_060139.1 coordinate 345,662,776, forward strand.
GGACTCCACCATTTAGCAGTTTAATGACGCCCTGTGCCCAGCAATAATCTTTGACAGAAATGTGGGCTCACGTCTGGCTCTACCCAGTAGTTCGGCAAAGATTCTTCGCCCTCCTTCTTTCTGTTAGTGTGTGAGGGAGGAGTTTTGCATTAAGTTTCGTTTTCACTAAATCTTCGCGTAAAATCTTACGACACACATCGCATTCAAATTAAGTACTTCTGATATCGCACGCACAGTTTCATGGCGGTCTTCTTGCAATAACTGCCTTACTTTCTCCACGTTTGCATCGATATGTGCTGTGCACGGACGACCAGCTCTGTGATAGTCTTGCACTGAATCTCTGCCTTCACGAAACCTTTTCTGCCACTCAAAAACACGACTTCTTGAAAGTGCCTCGCTTTCATATGCTTCCATAATCATTATCCACGTTTCACTAGGGGCTTTCACGAGCTTACTACAGAACTTAATGTTCACTCTTTGCTCACAATCGGCATCCACTGTGTCAATGTAACTAATGCGCCAAGAATCCAAACAGTGTGTTACCCTGCCACACACTGAGTTTGCGCGGGAACATGGACAAGGTAATTTCAAGGACGGACACGTAGCAAGTAACATAAAAACAACATTTGTTCCTTTTTAGTTTTGAAAACTCAGAAATAAAAAAAAATCTTTCCTGTAACTTCTCTGACAAAGGGAGTATTAATGAGCTGGAAGACAAATTTAATAGCAAGCTTCTATGGATTATGCAGTTGTCTACTATGAAGTACGGTCTAAAAAAGGCAGCACAAATATTCAGAGTTTGATGAGATTTAAAATGGTACCGAGATTGGAAAATTGCATTAAAAGTTCAGAAATGTACAACTTTGCTCTTCACAAAACGCTAAAACTTTGTATCCTCTGCCTACAAAATCAGTGAGTCGCAGCTAGAATCAGTAAACTCACACTGGGTGGTTATAATTAAAGTGCAGCTACTGCCGGAGGTCCAGTGAGGGCCGTAATCATCGTATGGCAACGAAACTTGATAAACATGCTAATGTGTTAATGCGGAACCGATTTACGCTGGAAAAAATTATTTCCAATTGTGGCCAGCAGGTGCAAATCTGGCGCTGTCCAGCATCTCGTTGACGTCTCCATTGCTCATACTGAACAATCGTGTGGGCGTTAATTAATAATAAAAATCAACACCATGCCTTCCTCACTTGTTTTACCTTTTCTGTCATTCATTCCTAATTCATTACACATAGCAACATTTCTATGCATCTTTCTTGCATTCACAGCGCCATATTTGTACCTGGTGGGCAACACTGAAGCTAATTTTTTCTAGCGTACAACGGGTCTGCATTAACGTATTAGAATATATACCAAGTTTAGCTGCCATACGATAATTGCAGCATACTCTGTGGGTAGCTGCACTTCAATTATAACCACACAGTACAAATCCCTGACTGTAATAATTCGTTGGGATATGAAATCGAATAATCACATAGGCTCAAGCGTAGCTACAGGAGATGGTAGAATCTGATTCATTGTTAGGCAACTGGCAAAATGCAATGTCTGCAGAGGGGTTTGCTTACAAAACTCTCTTCCGACCTATGCAAGAAAATTATTCGACTGTGTGGGACACATACCAAATACGACTAACAGCGAATACTGACACAAACGAAGCGTTGATGCGAAACAAGGCAGCGCGATTGGTCGAAGGTTTGTTTAACTCTCAGCAGAGTGTCGATGAGATGCTGAAAAGCATTAACTGGCATATTCTTAAAAACATCCGCCAAACATCAAGTTAAAGCCTACTTACAGACGTTCAGTTTCCAGTATTAAGTTAGTAGACTAGAACGCCCTGTGTACCGCTCCCGTTGAGAACTCGAATACGCCGATGAACGCCTGTACGTATCTGTATCACTAAATGTATAACGTCGTTCATCGTCCCATTTGCAGGTTGCCCATCCAACGTCTGCCAGCGGCAACAAAAATTTGATTTTCGGTATTTCGGCTACTTGACTGATTATTGTATTAGTATGAAATTCTTTGCAATAGGTTTTACATTTTAAGCCTTATTATAACCGTGAGTCAGACAAAATTGGACTATATCATGTGAAAAAACAATTTAACCACAGTTCCCTAAGTACTCTATCCCATAAAATTTAGTATGCCAATCAGCCCTGATAAAAAGGTGACATTTTCATGGTACGCCAGTGACAAATTGGGGCATTACTCTACTCCCGACTAGGAGGTATCGCTGATAGCAATATTGATTGATCTGTCTTGGATATGTAGTTAGATACGCAAACAATTATTTTCTGAAACAATTGAATTGAATCAATTATTCACATACCTCACTACATAAAAGAAATGCGAAATAAATAAATCATTAAATTCTATAACACTCGAAGAATTTCAGTTGATGGCACATTATTATTTGAGTTCGCCGTTTTATAATGACAAAAAAATAATCGCAACCAATAATCGAACGCTGAATGCCCGTCTTTGTCTGTCTATACCTGTTTTTCTCAGTACGGTCGGTCGTTGGGTTAACAAGTGTTTGCCTCGTGGCGTGCTTATAGAAGGGAATCCCAGAAATCAGGAACGTTCACGTTACATTGTTTTAAGTGAGCCTAACAGTCTACGAACATTGTGCAACAAATGTAAATCCGTCTAAGTTACGTCCTTCTGAATTTGTATGGACACACGTAAGTATTTTCATATCCATACTGTGATCTTAAATGTAAATCCATAACTGAATGAGTTTTAATACATAGATTTTCTATTCTTTTCATTTTCCATGTGCACTCGTAGCCGCTTTTTGTGTTCTCACGATCCCACATACCATCTCGTTTAACATATTTGCTAATTTTTTGTTTCTGCTCGCTTCTCGACTGTTCACGACTCTTTCCTTATTGGTCAAGGACTTTCCTTTTGCAGCTGCATCGTTTCTCAACGGGTCAGACTCAACCTTTCTGGTATAGTGGAGTTATGGGTGACCGCCAAAAAAACTCCTCGAGTATTCGCTAGTGGTTCCCAGAAGAGGAAATTGCAAGTAGAACGCGAAAAGAAAACTGAAGAAACTTTAAATAAAACATCCAAAGTAACGAATTATTTTATCACGTCAAACAGACAAGAAGTTTCACAAATTCGTAAAAATACAAGAGTAAATTCAATAGTAAATTAATATTTGGTGGATAGAATTCAAGATATCCAGATGTGGCATCGGACGACGCCACATCATTGTCGAAAACTTGTAATCATAATCAAGAGCAAGCAGAATTTCGTGGTTTCAAAAATGACATTGGTCGTTGGCCTGACAATATTACAGAAAGAATTATTAAATATTGGGCGGAAAAAGGTCCCACAGAACTTCAAAACTGTGATTAAGTCTTCTTCTCTTCTTCGGTTATCAACCCACAGGTTGGTTGGCAGCAGCACGCCATTCCGTTCTTTTGTCAACTTTCTTCTTCATATCTGCATAGGTCTGGCACCCGATGTCATTTATTACTTGTTGAATGTAGCTTAATCTAGGTCGTCCTCGGCGAGTTCTTCCTTCAATGATTCCTTCTAATATTCTCTTAATGAAATTGTTATGCCGTAAAATGTGACCTATGAAGGTTATTCTTCTTTTCTGTATATTTCGCCAAAGAGATCTGTTTTCTTTCACTCTTCTGAGGACATCTTCGTTTGTAGCCTTGTCTCGCCAGCTGATTTTTTCCATTCTCCGGTAGCACCACATTTCGAATGCCTCTAATCTTCTCTTTTCTTCTTTTCCACTAGTCCAAGTTTCACATCCGTAAAGGGCTGTACTCCACACATAGGTTTTCATGACTCTCTTTCTTACGTCTAAACTAACATTTCTACTCGTCAGTAAGTTTCTTTTTCCATTGAATGCTATTTTGGCAAGTTGTATTCTGTTTTTAATGTCACTTTTGCTCCTTCCATCTGCTGTTATTTTGCTACCTAAGTAGTTAAATTCTGTAACCTGCCCTAGTTTCTCTCCCTTTATTGTTATTCGTATGGGTTCATTGTAGTTCAGGGCGCCACTCACCATCACTTTAGTCTTTTTCTTATTTATTTTCATTCCATACTGTTCTTTTAAGGTGTTTTCCATTTCATTGAGTGCGGCTTCTAAATCTTCTTTCCTTTCTGTAATTATGGCGATATCATCTGCATATCGCAACATATCTATTTTCATTCCGTTAAGTTTTATTCCTACTTCAATATTCTCTCTTATTTTGTCTATTGCTTCTTGGATATATGCGTTGAAAATTACTGGAGATAGTGGGCATCCCTGTCTCACTCCTTTCCTTATTCTTGCTGTTTCTTCTTTGTTTTCCTTCTTAACTAAGGCTGTTTCATTTTGGTATATTTTAAAGATTATCCTTCTATCATTATATTTCAGACCAGCCTTCTTCAGAATTCTAAACATTTCTGGCCATACAACATTGTCAAATGCCTTTTCGAGGTCTACGAAGGCTATAAATACTTGTTTGTTTTTGGAAATTTGTTTCTCAATTATTAGTCTTAAAGATAAGATTGCTTCCCTCGTCCCTACACCGCTTCTAAAACCGAATTGGTCTTCACTTAGAGTGCTATTCAATTGGTTTTCAACTCTTTTCAAAATTATTCTTATTAGAATTTTTGATGCGTGTGAAAGAAGACTGAGTGTTCGATGGTTTTCACAGTCCATAGTAGATGCTTTCTTAGGTATGGGGAATATGATGCATTTCTGATAGTCTTCAGGAACTTCACCTGTTTTGTATATTTTCTGTATGAGTTGCAGTAATGTAGCTTTCATTTTGTCTCCTGATTTCTTAATTAGTTCAGAAGGAATATCATCAACACCTGCCGCTTTCTTATCTGGTAGTTCTTTTAGTGCTTTTCCAAATTCATCTTTCAGAATTGTGTCCCCTAGTTCTTCTTTCTCTACTTCTTCGCTTAATTCTATCATATTATCTGTTAGAGGGTCTCCTTGATATAGCTCTTCAATGTATTCTTGCCATCTCTTCAGCGTGTCATATCCAAATAGTACCTTGCCCTCTTTGTTCTTTATAGTTCCTGAAGATTTTACTTTCCGTTTAGCAAAGTTTTGTTTTATTGTTCTGTAGGCCAAGTCAGTTTTTCCTTTAACCATGTTTTCCTCCACCTCTTTACAAATGCTGTTGAGGTAATTTTCTTTTGCTTTCCTAGATTCTCTGTTTATTTGGTTTCTAAGCTTTCTATATTTGTTTTCGCTTTGCTCGTCAGAGGCATTTTTGTATAGTCTTCTTTCTTCCATTAGACAAATTATTTCAGGTGTTATCCACTCTTTCCTGTTTACAGGTTTGGCTTTCCCAATAAATTCTTCTGCTGCTTTATGTATGCCTTCTTTGATTTGTTTCCACTCCTCGTTAGTACTCCCGGGAATAATGTTTGATGCCATCTCATCAGTTTTCCGTGCATAAGGGATCACTAGTTCTTCAGACTTTAGGTTATCTCTGTTCCATACTTTGTTCGTTTTTCTCTCTAATCGCTTGAGTTTGAGTAAGCATTTCATCATTACAAGGTTGTGATCACTATTAATATCCGCAGACGGGTAGCTTCTGCAATCCTTGATTTGGTTTTTAAAACGCGATTTTACTAATATATAGTCGATTTGGTGTCTTCTAGTATCTCCTGGGGCTTTCCACGTGTACCTTCTTCTTTTATGGTGGTTGAAAAGGGAGTTCGCTATGACCAACTTGTTTTTGGCACAAAATTCAATTAGCCGGCTTCCTCTTTCGTTTCTATCTCCTAGACCATATTTCCCTACAATTCCGTCAACTTTCTCTTCTCCAACACTAGCATTCCAATCTCCCATTATAATTAAGTTCTCTTCACCTTTAACATAATTTATAACTTTGTTGATGTCTTCATACACTGTTTCTATTGCATCGTCTTCTTCTGCCGATGTCGGCATATAGACTTGTACTATTACCGTGTTCTTTGGTTTGGTTCCAATTTTGACTAGTATTATCCTAGAGTTAAATTGCACATATCCTGTGACTAGATTCCCGAGTTTTCCTTTTAGAATTATTCCAACTCCACCGATTCCAGTTGTTCCTTGGTTAGTACCTGTATGAATGATACGATAATTTCCTGATCTGAAGTCTCCTGGTTCAGGCCATCGCATCTCAGATATTCCTATTATGTCTGTTCCCATTCTGTCCATCTCTAGTTTGAGGTTCTCTAATTTCCCGCATTGGAGGAGTGTTCTTACATTCCATGTTGCTATTTTTAGTGTATTCTTCAACTTTGCCTGACCTTCCATTGTCCCCACCCGGAGATCCGATTGGGGGACTATTACTCCGGATTTATGTTTAACAGAAGATTCTGGCATGGTGCGCTACTGATTCTTGGGATATCTTGAGTGATCTTTAATGGAGTGGTTTCCCGTTGCCTTCTCCATCCTATGCCGTTGACTGTGAAGTTCTTCCGCCTTTAGGAGCAATTTCTCACTCCAAGGACAAGAGAGTGCCCTGCCTCTATCCGCTCATCCGCTCTCTTTGAGACCGTTGGCACTTGATAGGGGGCGTTTCCTTATCCCGGGAAACACTCGGTCGTCAGAGCCTCGTTAGCAATAACAGGGTGTACCGTGCAGCAATCCTTAGCTGCAACTCGGGTAGGTGAGGTTGACATTTGTACAGGAGAGGCTGTTAGAGTCGCTTCACTGTACCTTAGTATCTTAGCAGAATTCAGGTCTACAAGATCAGTCGCGAGATAATTCAAACTTTGAATCAAGAGACTGTCAATTGATTTTGGCTTTGTTTTTCTCCAACTACAGGCATAATATATTGGTAGGTGTGTGAATGAATGCCCACTCAAAACACTAAATGAAGTGTAGAAGGCTTTTGCGACTAGAAGCATACATCTGAACGTCTATATGAGCATGAGATTGCAAAGACTCCCTTGGAATCAATAATGACCTCAACGTGACGCGACGGGGAAAAATTACAGGGCGCATCACGAGCTAGCGATACAAGAGGCGCAACAAATCCAGTAGCGACAGATAATCCAAGAATTATCGTTAGTTACTGAACGCGAATTTACTTTCCAAGGTGGTGACGAAATTATTGGTTCACCGAGAAATGGACATTTCCTCAGCCGCAACCCACTTGAAAGAGCATGCAAACAAAGGGAGTGGTCATGTCATTTACCTTACTTCTGTGATTTCCGAGAACCTAATCAGTTCCATAGGTTATGAAGTCCTCAATGAAATAATACCGAGAATTGAAAAATCTAAGTGTTATTCGGTGCCGGTAGACTCTGCCCGACGAACTTCATGTCGATCAGCTGCCTACAGTTGTTCGATATTTTGAAGGATCGATGCCAAAGGTAAGATTTCTCACTTTTTTATCAAACTGCGTAAATATTGGTGAAGCCACAGCAAACGCTTTACTTAATTGTTTATGCGACATACTCGACTGCTGTAGCCAATCATACGTTAATGCTACAAATATAAGTGGCAAATAAAAGGGATGCAAGCTTTGAATTTGGGGAAGTGTATCGATGTTTGTACCATTTGCGATCATTCTCTTAATTTAGGCGGAAAAGTAGCTAGTAGCTCCTGCTCATCAGCTGTTCAAATTCTTCGATTTCATTCAGAATTTATATACATTTCACAGCAGGTACAAAAGAAAACCGAACTTTAACCGAAAAATTATGTCAGAAAAAAATGCGGTTTTAAGTGTTGAAAAAGCTGGTATTGTCAAAATGAAGTTACGAAAGCCATTGTCAGCGGTTACACCGAAATCAAATAAGCTCTAACCAGCAAATCCTTTGATAAGTAGCAAAAAGGCATCGTGATAAGTGAAGCAACGCGTATTTTGGAAAAGATGAATATTTTCAATTTTTTGGAACGACGTTTTGCAACGATTCGGTGCTACAAAAAAGATGTTGCAACACCTGAAAATGATTCTTGCTCCAATGTTTGCACTGGAATCATCGAAATAATTTGTTGGATCCAAAAGAGACAAGTTTGATAAATACGAAGAAGTAGCTAGGGGATTATCAAATATTGAACAGTAAGTATAGTCACGCACCAGAGCTAGAAATGTGAGGTTGAATCAGCTCGATCATATGAAAGTGAATGAGGCTAACGCTAACCTGTCACCAAAAGAGATATTTAAAACGTCAACTTTTATCCCAGTGATCTATGAGCTACGCACTTCTCCTATTGAAAGATTGCACGCATACGATGCTGTCCATTCGTGATCTAGATTTTTCAGCTACTTTTAGGAGACGGGATGCTGCAAATTTGTTTTCGCTGTACAAGAATTGCTAAAACTATACTATGACGATTTTGAGCCTAGTCTTGGTAATGAGTTGGTTTAGTTTGTATCATAGGTACATTTATATAAAAAGGATTATCGAAACGGCCAACCTAAAGAGTTGTTCTACTAACGGCCAACCTAAAGAGTTGTTCTACTAACGGCCAACCTAAAGAGTTGTTCTACTATTAAATTCTTAACAATCGAAATTTCAGTCATTCCCAAGCATTAAAATTATACTGAGAATGACTTGGTTTTAAAGGTCTCTAGCTGTACTGAAGGGATCTGATTTTCAAAAATAAAAATTGTAAAAAATAGGCTGAAAAGCAAAACGCTTATCAAAGTTGTCTCTACTCACCACAGAAAGTGATTTATCTACTCCAGGAGCTGGATTTCATCGTAATCATCAATGATTTTTTGTCGTAATTTGGTTTACTTCTACTATTTTTTTGTTTTGTCATTTTAACATTTATTCTCACAATAAATTTTTGAAACATTCGAAAGAAAAAAGTTATTTAACCTATTTAAAAATGATTAGAGGCCTCCACTCCTTTGTTTTCTCAGGGCCTCCATACCTCTAAATCTGGCAATGAATAAACGGCCACGAATGTTTTTCTTCGGGTTTCCAGAGACATGGAAATGACATAAGGAGAGATCGGGACTGTATGGAGGATGTGTAAGCGCTTCCCAAGTTGCCAAGATTGTTTCAATTATGCAGCGGAAGATCAGACGATACTGAAAGTTTATTATGCCGACGTAAGAGAGAAGAGTAATAACGATAAAACTTCGGGCTATGAGGCAGTGATCGATGGATAAAACTATTCGCTTGCATTTCGTCCTCGTCTGCGGGAAACATTCTCAGCTCAGAGATAACACACTGGAATCTCCATGGCAGCCTGTTACCTTTGAGGATGAATCCCGCAAACGAGGACTAAACGTGAGCAGTTTTATCCGTCGATCACAACCCGGAAATGATAACAGAAGGAAACACAGACCACGGACGCCTAATTTAAACTAATGAACAGAGAATGGATGCAACTGACTTCTAAAAGAAATAATTACATTTAAGAAATATAGTGTCTTAACACCAAAACTAAGTGTTTCTGCAGTTCGTTGTAAATAACTGATTTATCTATGTCAGGTGGTGTAATTAAAATTTATTCCCATGCCGGGAATCGAACCCGGGCCTGCTGGGTGAAAGCCAGCTATCCTAGCCACTAGACCACATGGGAGGCGAAGCGATTTGTTCATACAAAGGCTTAAATCGCGTTGGGATTGTCGTGCCACTCAATTGCACGCCGCAGGCTTCGAAGGCGATTTAGAACTGTCACTGATCATTCGGAACAGTACGATCCATGAGCGAGGTCATTTGAAAACAAATCAAATGACAAAAGGCAGCTTGTTCCGAAAATTAACTGAGCAATAAAATTACACATGTGAATTTCTCTACGACGACTACAATGCAATAACTTAAATAGAAAACATCTGACAGTTAAAAAAAATTGTAATCATTAAAATTCTAAGAGCATTTCTCAATTCCTCTCGTTTGACTAGTCGCAGACTTCTACGACAAACTTTAGTGTAAGAAAAATTCGGAAAATAACTTAAATACCAGGTACTATAGTCGGACCAAAATTACTTTCGGGTTTACAGCGTGTGCGGGGGAAACCCACGCATGCCCGGAGCACTTTCCGCCAATATCCCGCTACATGCAGCTGCAGCTAAGCAAGTTCCCCAAGTTGCCAAACCCTTACCACCCACACTTCCCACTTGTAGTGGGCTTCCGTTACAGCCAGCTTGCTGTCTTGTGTTATCACTGCGCCCTGTGATTTTCTGTGTGTTCATTTTTACTGTCGTAGGAGTTATTCTTTTATTTGTTGTTGCCATTATTCGTTGTTACTGTTATTCTTTGTTTCCGTTACTCGTCGTTACTGTTATCCTGTTACTCGTTGTGTGCTACTGAACGATGTTAAGCGGGAAGTTCGTCGAAAGTTAAGAGGTGGAAAAGTTTGACGCCGTTCTTTTGGCTACACGAGGCCATCCAAGAGAAATGGTTTGCGCGTTACGTGCCCACTTTGGGAATGAAAAGCTTAATGGTGGCCCGCTGCTCTCCTTTACCTAAATGATCGACAGAACTGCTGCGGCTTTGAATATACACAAAAACACTGTTGTGATGATTAGGAAGGAAACGTTCGAGAGAGAAAAGGATGCTGAAGAACCATCAAAACATATCGCCCCTGGCAAAAAAAAAAGACGTCGTATGGATAAGCGGATTACCAATGCCGATTCGTTTGCAGAGGATGCGATTGGTCGTCATGTTTGTGATTATTATCACAGGAAGGAGCATCCTACGCTCAAGAAGTTACTGGGCGCACTTAAAGAATCAGGATTTCCTCAAGGCAGTTGCACATCCTTGCCCACAGTTTTACACAACCTTGGCTTTCACTACGGACATTTTTGTGGCCATAAGCTGTCGATGCAGAGGGAGGATATAGTTGCATCACGATGCCGATTTTCAAGGGACATTTGTAGCATAAATATCGATGAACTGATGTGGCTTGACAAAGCGTAGGTGAGTTCTGGTCACGCTGTCAAGTAGGGCTTGGCAGACGGCACAGCTAAAGAAACAATGGCAATGCCTTGTGGCATGGGGAGCAGACTTATTATTCTTCATGCAGGCACCTCGTAAGGTTTTGTCTCAAACAGTCTCCTGCTTTTTAAATCAAAGAAAACAGGAAATTATCACGAACAAATGAACCGCTTTACATCAACAAAGTGGTTCGAAGATTCACTAGTACTAAATCTTGGAAAACAATCAACAACTGTTCTAGATAATGCTCCTTACCATTCAGTTGTTGACAAGGCACCTACAATGGCAAACCGAAAGTAGTCAATGAGTGATTGGCTTCAGCATTATGGTCGATGTAAGTGATAGTCTGAGAAAGGTGGAGCTTAAGGAAAAATATCTCTCTCCACAAGCTACAGTTCCCCCGAAACGAAATCGACGAACTGGGAGAAAAACATGGGCATACAGTCATGAGGCTACCAACTTACCACTCCCGTTTCACTCCAATAGAGTTGCTATGGACCCCAATTAAAGGTTACGTTTACAGGAATAATAATAATTTTACCCTCTCTGCAGTCGAAGCACTCACTAGAGAATCTGTTAGAAACGTCACCGCTGACGATTGGAAGAAAATCGTCAAACACACGCAGAGTATCATCCAAAGAGCATGGTAGAATGAAGCTCTTTTGGAAAATTCAGTGGAGGAGATGATAATTTCATAAAATGACAACAGTGACAGTGATAGCGACACTTCAATAATCCGTCATAGCAAATAATATCAATTGAGTTTTTCCATTATCCCTGTAAAAATGGAGCGTAGGCGGATCCAGCTACTTGTTCGGCGTACCCAGTTTACTTCTGTAAGTAACTACATAACAAAATTATGTCGTCGTAAGTTCTGAAATTGTAATAAGAAGTACTTAATAGCAGCTAATTCCAAAGGAAGTTCATCTCAGGAATTCAGTATGTATCACACAAAATTAATATTACTGTTTACAATATAACTGCTATAACACAGAGGCCCTGTTATTTGTATAGCTTTTCTTCTTTCTAAACAACAGAAATTGAATTATTTAAGATACGTTTTCCCACTGTGATAAACATGCTTAATTTTTTGCTGTGTTTGAATTAAGTATGCGGATTAGAAAAATTAATAATCATTATAAGCTTACAGGGATCTGTTTCTCGTGTCGAAATTGTGCGGGCGCTAGACAATTACTTCACGCGCGAGTGGGCCATAGTGCATCATATTTACCTCATATTGTCTCACATTAGAGGTCTCAGAGTGCTGGTTTCGAACATATGAAAATATAATGTATTCTTAAGATTTCATTCTCATAATGTATTTACGTAACTTCAGTGGCAAAAAAGTTTCCCGCATGTCGAAAATTCGATAACGTCGTGAGAACGCGCACTTCTGTAAACTGTTCTCATATCCCCTTAATACTGTAATTTGTTGCCACAGATAAAACTAAAATCGAAACGTATGTATCTCTTTTCGAACACACTGATGCAGTTTCCATATTTCTAAAATGAACAGTTTGTCTGTTCGAACGAGCTGAATGAAATGTAAGATTACGGGTGTGTTCCGTGCGGGACGTGGTAACTCTGTTCCGCGCCTCCACGTGCTCCGCAAGTGGCAATCCCGAAGTGGCTGTGGACAGACTATTGAAGAAAGGCGCTGAGATCTCGCAGAAACCTGGTAGAAATATTCAAAAGTCAGTTTTCGGGGCATAAAATTCTATATTTTTCAGTCCACTGTACATCCGTTTCCTAGAGATCGTGACGATAAAATTAAAGTGAAACATCTTCCATGGCAGAGTACAAGCAATCTCCATCAAAGAACGGATTGCGAAGAAACTTTCATATTATATGCGCGATAAAACGTCCATTCACAGTGGTTCGCGGCACGCAGATATACAATTCAGAGAGTAAAGAGGAAACTAGACACAGTGGTTCAAAGAATAACTGGCATAGGACTCAAGCATACGTCGTGGTGACGGAAGTACAAGTACCGGTACTGGAATCACTTTAAAGAGGAGCAGAATTAAAACGCCGATGCAGGCGATCAGACTTACATTTTTGAAATTAAATACTTTAGAATAATAATTTTACAAATTAAAAAGTGTTGATTTCGACCTGAAAAACAGAATAACCGAAGACACCGTATGGCTTACGAAACTTGCGATACGACCCCCTGACCGATTATCATCTTCAGTTTTCTGCTGCATTAGCAGCTCCTTTGGATCTCTATTTCCTGCGAAGCATTGCTTCCTTCTTAACGTTACTTTATGTGCTGACCACCAGCATATCACCCAGGATCTGAAATCTCTACCTCCCTCGTCTGCTCTTTCCTTCCACATATCCTTCTAAAGCTCTTTCTTCGTTCTTAATGAGTGTCCACTCCAGTTTCTTTTCCCTCTTTTCATCACATCCAGTAATTTGTCTTTGCTGTCTCACAGTTCTCAGTACCGGTATACATTTCACGCTCTATCCACCCATCTTATTCTTCCCATCTTCCGCACATGCCCACATCTGTTCTTCCTCAGTGTTCACGTTTCAACACCATAAAGGACGACATTCCATACAAAACATTTTACTGCCGAAAACACAACCTTCTTATAAAAGGCCTCTTTCACCATTGCTATCTTTGTTTTAATTTAAGTGCTGCTCTTCCATTCGCTTTCTATCCTTTTCTAATATTTCTCCATTCAACAATATCTTTACACTTTTTATGTCCTCCTGTGGGCATTACCTTTATTTTGTTTGAATTGATTTTCATTCCATAACTCTTTCCTGTAGTTTCACTGGTTCTCACTGCATTTTCATCTGATTCTAGAAGGGCTGAGAGAGGACAAGTTACTCTCTCACCTATTTTTCATAAAGATTTTGTTACGACGTTATGCAACTTGAGTGAGGCTCTAGAAAATTAACGGCCTGAGCAGGTGTTGATGGAGCCTGGCACGGCACTAAAAGCGTGAGGTATTTTTATGGTTCTTAATTCGTAGAAACGGCATGTTGGAAGTTGAAATCAAATGGTGGCGAGCCCATATCTCTGTAAATATTGCTGGACAGGCCCACAGCTGCACAGGGAAGACAGAGCACCCCCTAGTCAAGACAGGCCTCCAGCAGGACAATGCCACTGCACCTACATTGGCGCAAGCCGAAGGCTGGGTTGGGGAGATGGAATGAAGAGACGCATCTACACAGTGGAGGCATAAACCAGGCATTGTGTGCAGCGCCACACCCGATAAAAATTCACAAGTTTTCGTGTTCGCTGATATTGCAAATAGACCTGTGACCCCCTTCCATTGGCCACCTCAGACATATAAGAAACTCTGGCGTCTTAGAAACGTTTAGAGATAGAATCTTTACGACACTTCATACTTAGGACTAACATCCTCCAAGGCAAAGGCAATTTAGATAAAGATCTTTAAGATCGGATCTGTTCACTTGTTGCTGTGGGAAGCGATACAACTTCGAAGAAAAACACCTTCTCCCACCGTGAAAACTTAAAAACGCCAGTAATTGGCGGTTTCTTTTTTTTTTCTAGAGACGCAGGTTTCTCAATTCTTGTGATCGTTCGACATGAGTTTGTGCTGTCGTGTGGGAGGGGAGATTTAGTGCCTATAAAGCCATGTGATTGGCTCCAGACGGGGTGAAGGCGTTGTCGATCTTGCACTTTGCGGAAAAAACGTAAGTGGTTTTATCTGGAGTGGTGCGAGGCACTCGGCTTCTGGACTTCAGTCTGAAAGCATCTCCTGATTGAAGCTCTGGCATGTGTGGTTGGTACTTGGGACCTGTCCTAAGACTGATTTCACTTGCTAGTACTTAGAGTGAGGAGCCTGTGGTGAAGTTCTTATTGTACCGACAGTGTGACTTGAAACGCCTCGGATTACTAATTTACCGAGGGCACACTTACTCGTGTTTAGTTCACCAGCCTTGATGTTTGGTATCCTTGTGTGCTAAGTTGTATAAGAGCCAAATTTGTCCTTGGTATGACCAGCGAATAGCTGTGTCACACACTGAAATCTGCCTGATCGCTAGACCATGAGATTTTGCATTTGTTTCGTGGCGCGATTGATCCACAGGTTCCGCCTTACGCCTCGCCCCTGCCACACACATCTCGCCAGCTGCCATTTACATCGCTGCACAAAGCAAACAGGGTAACGTACTGCTACACCGGGATTGTCGGGGCGTACAAATCACAATCGCCACTTTTTCTCAGCTGCACCTATATAGAATTCTGTAGATTATCGATCATAGTCTGCTCAGCATCGGATCAATTCAAACAGCATTACCCATATTTTTAGGGCCAGAGTACTTAACCCATTTTCTCCACCCAGGATCCTTATCCATTGTGGTTTTAAAACACCTGTAAGTTTTGTATGATATTCTATAATAACGTGTTTTGCATCAATTATGTCGGCCTTTCTTTTTGGGAAAATAAATGTTGTCAGTAAACTAGATTTTGCATGTATGCTCAATCAATTATTTTTTTTATATAGTCACCCCAAGTGTTAACTTTCATTGTGGCGTCCCATGTCAGGATTACCTTTCATTGTGGCGACCCTGCCAGGATCTTGGATTGATGGCACCTTCTGTGACCGTCAGATCATAGATAGTGTTGCATAGTGAAGTTTTGGTTCCCCAAGTGTGGTGCACTGGGTAGAACAGATTCGCGTTGCTGATGCCTAGACGTAGTTCTGATAGTTAATTACTGTATGTGTGTATTTTCATGTTTTGATTGTGACTTCTGTGTCACTTGATTCTTTGTTTCTGGCGGTGAATGGTGTTGTGCTGATTTGTTAGGATAGATTGAGATTTTTATTTGTTAGCACAGACAAGCGTGCTGTTACTCGTATTTGTTGTCAGGAACTAAGAATCAGTAGCTCACGGGAGTGTAATTTAAAGTAGAATCTGAGTGGGCTAGAAATGTGTAGTGTTTAAATTCGTTTGGGTCAGAATTAGAGTGCATGCTTACAAGAAGCAAGGCATGTTTGCTACAGAGTAGTGGAAGTAATTGTGTTTTGTTAACCATGGATCCATTTCAGACTATTAGTGATGACCCAGCAGATATTACACGGGATTCTCAGGTAAATGCAGTTGCAGACCAGGCAGAAATGTCGGATGTAGAACCTGCAGAGTATGATGACATGTCTCAGTCAAGTCTGAAAAGTGAACAGGAGACCGCAGCAGAACGAAATGTAGGCACTGCTGGTACGAGACGCACCATCAGTGAAACTGGCAGACCAGAATCATGAACAAAACCTCACAGGATGACAGAATCTCGTTCATCTAGTCCTGGACGTGTTAGCAGTGTATCTCAGTTTGAGGTTCCCATGCAATTCATGCAAGAGGCAGAAAGGAAGAGGCAAGAGGCAGAAAGGAAGAGGCAAGAGGCAGAAAGGAAGAGACAAGAGGCAGAGAAAAAGAGATGGGAGGAAGAGGAGGAAAGACACAAATTAGTCATAAGAACGGTCACAGACGGTATAGATTGAATAAACAAAGAGATCGCAGTAATTCAAGAAGAGCTAGAGAGTGTCAAGAAAACGACAGTAGAAACGCTTGAGGTCGGGGACCAAGTGAAGTGCGATGCCAAAACAGCGCGATTGGTAGCGCAAGTAGCACGAAAGGACGCATCAGTGGCCAAAGAACAAGTTAAACTGGCAACAAATGAGGTGTGTAAGACAAAAAAGGCACCTGCAACTCTCCAAAAGCAAGGCAAAAAAAATAGTTCAAGAAACAGTGGCAAAATGAGTGAGGCTGCCACTTCAAAGGTGTCAAGCAAATCGCCAGCACCTGAGTGAGAAGACGCACTTCCTGCCCACTTCAGCATCAGCAGACAACACCGCCAGACATCGAAAAATAAAAGAGGAGTATACAAGAAATAAAATGTATGAAAATTATCTTCAGCAGTACTAGAAAAGGCATAGGGTAGTACAACAAGTTAGTATTTAGTATTGGGAGAGGTCTGCCCGTTTGGTGGAGGTATAGAGGTAGTGCCAGCGTAAAAATTAGTGCACATGACAGGAACAGAACTAACCAAAAACTAACAAAAACTCGTGCACACACAAAGACACCTCACACCACATAATTTACATCCATACGACGTAAACAGGGCCCTGCAGTCATTAAATTTATTTTTGAATTTGCGTCCTTAGTAATAAAATAAATAAATAAATATATTAAGTAAAGATAAAAATGTTGTATTCATCAGTAATTTTTCTGTATGTTGATTATATCGATATAATGCCATTTGTGAGGGAATAAGGCACTTGACCACTCTTGAGGATTGTGCAGACATGGCAGCCCGGTCGTCTACCTGTACAAGCGGGATGTCTCACAAGCCAGAGCAGACAGGGGGATACCACCATGTGCTGTCAGCAATCCCTCGCAGCCGACGACCCGCCAGGCCACTAATGAGGGACAAGCGAGTCGTGCAAGGCCTAACCGACTCAGCATGGTACCGATAGGGACGTGTCCCGTCGACAAAAAGGCGAGCTAATCCAATGTCCCATGCCGGCAGGCGCGTTCCGATGCCGAGGTGAACGGGGAGAGCATGGCTGCCCCACGTCCCACTAACGCTGAATGGGTTTCTACACCAGGAGGTGGGTTGCACGTCATATGCAACGCTGTCATGCCAGTCGCTGACAGCTAACTGCTGCCTGACTATGATGACGCCAAGGGTCCAGCTGCAGTCCGTAAGCTGCTAAGATGCCGGTTGCTGCCATTCGCCAAATGCTGCCTTGAGACAAGAGGAAACGCCAAAGACATCTGCTGCCACTTCTGGCACGTCATGTGCTTAGTGAGAGGCCATTCCTCTCGGGCGCAAATTGCTGTTCTTCAGTCCTACCAGTCACAGTTTGTGTGAGTGCATAAGTGCCATGTTTTCAATTCGTGTGACATTTTCAACTGTAAAATTTGTCTCCCCAGGCAGCGAGCAATAGGATATCCTTCTGTAAAATCATTATGTAAGATCTCTTTCTGTTTTTGTATGTATCAATAGAACAGTATTGATTGTGTTTTTTATGCTGTTCTGCACATTTATTAATGCTCTGATTATGTGCCTGAATTTGTTTTCATGTTGTACAAAAAATACACAAATTACACAACTTATGTAATAAGACAAACTGATTACACGTGTGATTTCCTTGTTTACTGAGAATTTGAGAATGTATGTGTCTGATGATTGAGATCAAATGAGTGATAGAGTGATAGAGCACGGGTAAATCAATGAGCAGAGATCAGTTCATACTCCAGGACATTGTAAATGATTAGGGCTATTAGACATCTCTGGCCTCGGGATATGGTGTGAATGGGTATATTTCTTTGCTGCCTATCAAATGTTTATCAGAAGTCTGTGATGTAGCAATGACCCCAACATAATTCATACTACTCACAGCAAACTTTTCATGTACTCTTGCTGGCTTGCAGCTTCATGTGAGTGAATGACCCCTGGAATGAATGAGGTCAAGCTAGGATGTATTTTAGGCATGGGCAATCCAGATTGGCAAAGTTACTTGTTTTGTCACGCATATATAACGGTTATAAGGATGAGATTCTCCTACTATTTTCAATGATTTCCTCTGGTTCACGTCACGCTAACCAATATTGAAGTGAGACACTACCCAGGTAGAAATCAATGGCAGGTAGAGGGCAGTGAGAGAGGACAAATTACTCTCTCATCTATTTTTCATAAAGATTTTGTTACAACATTACGCAACTTGAGCGAGACTCTAGAAAGTTAATGGCCGGAGCAGGCGTTGATGGAGCCTGGTAGAGTGCTAAAAGCATAAAGTATTTTTATTGTTCTTAGTTCGTAGAAATGGCATGCTGGAAGTTGAAAGCAAGAGGCAGTGAGCCCATCCCTCAGTAAATCTTGCCGGACAGGCCCACAGCTGCACAGGGAAGACAGAGCACACCCTAGTCGGGACAGGTCTCCAGCAGGACAATGCCGCTATACCTACAGTGGCAGCAGCCGAAGGCTGGGCTGGGGGAGAGGAACTGAAGGGACGCATCTACACAGTAGAGTCATAAACTGGGCACTATTGCAGCACCTTGCCTAATAAAAATTCACAAGTTTTCGTGTTCACCAATACTGCAAATAGGCCTGTGACCCTCTTCCATCGGCCGCCTCGGTCGTATAAGAAACTCTGGCGTCTGAGAAACGTTTAGACATAGAATCTTTGTGACACCTCAAAGTTAGGACTAACATGCTCCAAGGTACGGGCGATTTAGATAAAGATCTTTAAGATTGTATCTGTTAACTTGTTGCCGGCCGCAGTGGCCGAGCGGTTCTAGGCGCTACAGTGTGGAACCGCGCGACCGCTACGGTCGCAGGTTCGAATCCTGCCTCGGGCATGGATGTGTGTGATGTCTTTAGGTTGGTTGGGTTTAAGTAGTTCTAAGTTCTAGGGGACTGATGACCACTGGAGTTAAGTCCCATAGTGCTCAAAGCCATTTTTTTTGTTAACTTGTTGCTAAGAGAAACGACACGACTTCAGTGAAAAACTTCTTCTCCCACCGTCAAAACTTAAAAGAGCCAGTAATTGGCGGTTTCTTTTTTTTTTTCTAGAGACGCAGGTTTCTTAATTCTTGCGCTCGTTCGACATGAGTTTGTGCTGTCGTGTAGGAGGGGAGATTTAGTGCCTCTAAAGCCATGTGATTGACTCCAGACGGGGTGAAGGCGTTGTCGATCATGCACTTTGCGGAAAAAACGGAATTATTTTTATCTGGAGAGGTGCGAGGCACTCGGCTTCTGGACTTCAGTCTGGAATCATCTTCTGGTTGAAGCTCTGGCATGTGTGGTTGGTACTTGGGACCTGTCCTAAGACTGACTTCACTTGCAAGTAGTTAGACTGGAGAGCCTGTGGTGAAGTTCTTATTGTACCGACAGTGTGACTTGAAACGTCTCGGAATAGTCTTTTGCCGAGGGCACACTTGTTTTTGGTTTACCAGTCTTGATGTTTGGTATCATTGTGCATACTGTTGTATAAGTGAGCCAGATTGGTCATTCGTACGACCAGTGCATGGGTGTGTCATACACTGAAATCTACCGTTATTTCAGGGCTCTGGTAGAGAGTAAATTGCGATCCGTCTGCCTGATCGCTAAACTGTGATATTTTGCATTTCTTTCGTGGCTGCGATCGATTCACAGGTGCCGCCTTATGCCCTGCACCGCCGCACACATCTCGCCAGCTGCAAGTTACGTCGCTGCACGAAGCAAACAGGGTAACGTACTGCTGCCCCGACCTCGTCAGGGCGTACAGGTCACAATCGGCACTTTTTCTCGGCTGCACCTATATAGCCTTCTGTAGATTATCGATCAAAGTCTGCTCAGCATCAGATGAATTCAGATAGCGTTATCCACATTTTTAGGGCCATAGCACTTGACCAACTTTTGCCACCCAGGATCCTTGTCCATCTTGATCTTAAACCACCTGTAAAGTTATTTACGATATTCTATCGTAACATGTTTTGCACATGTTATGTCAGTCTTTGTTTTTGGGAAAATAAATGTTGTCAGTAAACTAGATTTTGCATGTATTCTCAATCAATCATTTATATATATATATATATATAGTCACCCCAAGTGTTAACTTTCATTGTGGCGTCCCATGCCAGGATAACCTTTCATACCATGCCATCTGCCAATCTCAGACATCATCTTCTTGTTCTTCCAATCTTTGCTTCCATGTAATTTAGTGGTCAGTGGTCAATCATTCTTTCTAAATACAGACTGAAAAGGGCTGGAGACACCAGCAGCCCTATCTTATTCCTAGTTCTGTCCAGCTGCTATTTTCTCTTCTCACTTTCATAGACACTTTTTAATTTAAATATAATGAGTTTATAAGTCGACTGATTCCCCAGTACGCTCTCTGTTACCTCATTATAGTTGCAAGCTTATCCCAGGCGACAGAATCAAATGCCTTTTCTAAGTCTACAAACCACACATTATAGTATTCGAATCATTACAGTCATCTGCTATTCCTCTAACTGTTCACCACCGTAACATATTTTGTTAGAAAACCTCAATATTTCTCTTACTTCTTCTTGGTTCAAACATTTTAGTGTTTATCCCTGTATCTTATCTGTGCTTTCTGCTTTTCCATATTTCATTTCAGTTATTGGACTGTTTATTTCTTCCACATTGTTCAAGCATTTAAGTTCCAGAGTTCCTGATTTGTGATCTGTGTCATATAACTCTCTTAATTATTCCTCCAATCAGTGGAGCACGTCATTGCGATCTTTGTGCACTACATTTTCGCCTTTATTGATAATTGCCCCAGTAGCACTGTCTGTTTTCGTCTCGTGTTGTATGCACTCTTAATTCTGTTGTACAGTAAATCATATCTCCCCTTTCTCTCCAGTTCTTCAGTTGTGTCACACTCCTCCTATAGCTATTTTTTCCCTAACCTGTACTGTGTCTCTACATAGTTCGTTATTCAGCGTGGAGTACATCTTTCTTGCATCTTTAATGTTCTTGTTTTTGAGTTTTCTTCTCTCTTCAATTTTGGAAACCATTTCCTTTGTAACACATAGGTTTCTCCCCTTTCCTTGTTTGTCTATACTATACTTTTCCGCCCTACTTTTATGAGTCCTTCTTTCGCCACACTGTGCCAATTTTAACATTGTCAAGTGGTCCTTCGTCTCATAACGTGCAATTTCCTTCCCCAATGTTATCTTCTATAGAGATCTCACTTCTTCGCAACAGCAGTCTTCTCCATTTCTTTCAATATTATTTCAGTTTATTCTATAAGCACATTGCTATTAATATCTGAGCCTGGTAATGTGTGCACATGCTTGATTCCATTTCCGTATCTTTCTTCCACCAGTTTACAATCAGTTTGGTTTTTATATTTATACTCTGGTGTTTTCAAGAGTAGAGCCTCCTCATGTGATTTTTGAACCATGTATTTGTCAGTACTAGCTGTCTTTGCTGAAGGGTGCTGAATGCGAAGCTGCAACAGACTTCCTAAGAACAGCACACGCCTCATACGTCACTACAGAAAATAATTATATATTCATAAAATCTGATCCGCCTTAATTACAATCACTGCAAATGCGCAACACATGTGAAAAATCCTACACTGAACTACCATTATTCTTTGAAGAACAAGCGAGGCATTGTGTTTTACAGATAACTGGATGCAATTAGCTTGTGGCGGCATCGACTGACGGCATGGGCAACGACTGCCAATATCGACACAAAAAAGTTTCTCATGTTATGATGTAAAGTTTGTCCTGATTACATTGTGTGTACATAAATTAATAAAATGGTTAAGTGTATGATTCCGGGCATCAGTACTTGAATATCATTCGCACTCACCACCATCTGAATTTCTACATTAGTGACTCGTGAGAATAGTTTGTTTAGCGCGAAATCAACGAATACGCCATGTCGCTTATCGCCGAGACAACTGATATCGAAGTGCATCAGATGCTGTTAGGGCCTTTCCCCAGAACTATGAAAGTGTGAAAAAGTGGGTGGAAGTTAGCATCAATCACTTCCCATGTGTATTCTTACAAGGGCTGATGCCACGTAGCAATATTCAGTACAACTATTCATTGACCTGATCGACTTTTCTTCGATGGGAGAACAGCAGAAGTTTATACTTCCTTGTGCTAAAAAACCAGCACTCGATAAGAGTATACGACCGTCATCACAATGCCTTACTCCTCCTATCATGAGGTGTGCTACCCACGCCAGACAATCAGGTGATGAATCCTTTTTTAAACATCAATGGTACTCAGTTGGCCGAGCCATGTCACAATATTTCTGGGGTTGCTACAATGTCGCGGCCGACTGACGGAGTTCCACTCGCCAATACCCTAGGATCAACAGCATTAGTGTCTTACAGACACTTTCCATCAGTTACACTCTACAACACACTCCTCCGAAGCTTCCACAGTTCTTATCAGATCATCCACGTACGTCATTTGTGATTGTTGAATCAGTGCTCACTACTAACAACACTCCTAATGATGCTATGAAACACACCACTTTTCTGTACAACATGGGTGAGCCTGTAGCCAACAGCTGTGATATTCCCTCACCACTGACTTCCAACAAGTTTGAAGGAGCCAAGGTGGCATTGCTTCAGTGACGTTATGAGCTAATCAAGCATCGAATCCAAAAGGGTATCTACCCTGAAAAATTGAACAGTATGATGCTCTCAGTTTTGATGCTACTTACGAAAGTTGATGGATGCTATATTAATGTCCGACCTTTCAATGAGGGCAATATGGACAAGCAAACTGCCTCGTGAAATTCAAACATTTTTCATATGCAACGAAGGACTCCCACAAGAAGTTAAGTTACATTTAGCAGGTTGTGTTTTTGTGTTGCAAGCTGGTAGCACTCAGTGTCCAGCATCCACCAACAGTACTTACACTACACAACTATTTTGTGTGCCGATGTGGGTGATGGTAACTAAGCACATGCGATCACTTCTGATGCTTGCTGACACACCATACATGAAACAGTGGCTGGCATCTTGTCCTTCCCTGCATCAGGTGGCGTTGAACAGTGCCGCGCACGCCCGAAAATACCTTTTACTACCAGTATGGGTCATTCCCCTCTGGCGGCTGAGACACACTACTCACAGCTGAAAACAACCCGCTGGCACAGCCCACCTCCTGGAGTACAAAGGGCGGCCAATAGTTCGCACACAGCTGTTGGTTCCATGCATGCTTCAGCACCACTCCGTGCATGCGCGTTCCTCCTTGCAAACAAACATTCAAATGCCCTCCGCGACCTTCATTAGGTGTCAGAGGTCACGGGGAACTAAAGCATCACATAGCACCAACAGTGTAAACCAAATGAGTTCAGTCCCATCATCTGCGATTGGCAGTAGCTGACTCTATTTACGTTACTGGCATACCAACCAGCATTTCCTTGTAGACTCTCGTTCTGAACTTTGTACTCTTCCAGTCCTCTCTACTAATCAGCCTATCGCAGATATTTCACCTCACCTCAGGGTGCCGAACACAGTGATCTTTACAACATATAGTACCACCATATTAACACTGATTTTGGCAATGGGCAGACTCCCATGTGGGCATTCATATAGGCAGAAGTGAACGAACCACTGTCGGGAAGGGATTTTCTTCGCCACTTCATTATGTGTCCGGCTTTGGAAAACACAGTACTCTGCTGTTGAACTTCTGATGTTTACATACTGGGCACAATCGGGAGACCTATGACTCAAAAATGGTTCAAATGGCTCTGAGCACTATGGGACTTAACATCTGAGGTCATCAGTCCCCTAGAACTTAGAACTACTTAAACCTAACTAACCTAAGGACATCACACACATCCATGCCCGAGGCAGGATTCGAACCTGCGACCGTAGCGGTCGCGCGGTTCCAGACTGAAGCGCCTAGAACCGCTCGGCCACACCGGCCGGCACCTATGACTCAATCTGTCCCAAGCTCACTGATGCCCTCCAGATACTGGTGCACATGCTTCAGCAGTTACATTCCGCACTCCGAGAGCAACTAGAGGCACCAATAAAACGTACTGTGTCACCAGAGAAGGAGGTCTCATATTATAAGAGAATTCATCATTACATGCATCACTACACGGGTACGTTATCAACCAGCAGACACCAAATGTCAGCTCTTGTCATTATTACCTGTTCCTGTCGTCAACATGGGGAGCCTAACTTCACAGGACTTCAGCCTCGGGAACATTTAACATGGAGAATATGCAAATCAGAGTATAGAACTACATCCACAACGCTCGGGATAACAACGGGTATGCTCTCCTCAATGAGTTAGTGATCCAGGCTTTATTGAACTTTGATTCTATAGACACTTCTAACAATATGAAGACACCCTAGCTCTGGAGCGTCGCTGTAGAAACCAATCAGCACCGCATAAAATTGTTAGAATCATCGCAGACTAGTCCGTATTTTCACTGCAGCTACCTCTTTCCTGCACCTACGAACTGCATACAGTGCAATCGATAACAGTGACTTCCCTGCGTGTGCGTTTAGTGCATTCCAGCCCCTAAACAACCACAGCATTAGGGGTACGTAGGGACCTACTGTCTCCTACAGACGCCTTCCCCCAGACAAGTTACTGATCGCTAAAGTATCTGTAGATGAATTGCTAAGTAAGTGCTCCTCGTACACCTCTTGGGTTTCACAGTTCCATTTGGCCCCCAAAAAGGCACATTTCGTATGATGTAGGGACTACCAGGTATAAGGTCCTCAGTACCAGAATCATCCCTACTCGGTATCAGGTACCCAACATCCAAGACTTTTCCGTATACAGTGTCATAGACCGCAAGAAGGCGTACTTGCAAATACCTATGTAAGCAGAGGACATTCCTAAAATTGCTATTAATATAACCGTTGGTTTATCTGAATTTTTTTATATATCGTTTGCAGGGAAAAATGAGGCACAAGCGTGGCACAGATTCATCGACTCTGCACTGTGCAAACTTCCATTCTGTTTTCCATACCTGGACGATGTTCTCATCATTTCTTCTTCGGCACATGACCAAGAAAATCACCTTAAGCCGGCTTTTGACGCCCTTGAACGGTAAGGCATAATAATGAATACTGGAAAATGCCACTTATGACAATAGGAAGTAAAATTTCTAGGTCACTGCTTCGTTTGAAGGGTTCACGACCGATGGAGAAAAGGACTGAATTAATTCTGCTAGCCCTAGGCCCTCAACTTACAAGGAACTTTGTAGATTTTTGTGCACAATTAATTTCTACTGGCGTCCTATTCCACAGGCATCAGGTATTCAAGCTCCTGTCACCAACACCCTCTCTAGAATGGACAGTACGGAAAACCGAACCATTCCATAATCGGAGACTACGTTATGACCTTTTGAACCTATCAAACAGTCATTATTGTAAGTAGTGACATTGGCTCACTCTTCCCCAAAGGCCCACATGTCTGTCTTTGCTGACGCTAGTGACACTACATTCGGCGCAGTTTTACAACAAACAGTGAATGGTATCCAGCAACCATTAAGCTTTTTCTCCCACGAGTTAAAAGGTTCCAAATGGTTGCGGTCAGCATATGACAGTGAGTTACTAGGGCTTTACGAGGAGTCAGATACTTCTGGGAAGACATCCATGGCTGACCTGTCACACTTTTCATAGCTCACTGTGCGTTGGTCAATACCATATGCAACCCTATTAGGGACTTTTCCCTACATCTCGATTTTATTGCTAAATTTTCAACAGATACTCGACGTGTGAACAAGGGAGAAAAATGTAGTGGTGGACTATATATCTCCATGAATGTTCTCAGTATGCTGACTGATTTTGGTGATTTGGTTGAAGCACAATAAAATGACAAACAGTTACAAGATCTCTTACAGAACACCAACAGGATCTAGCGATTCCAACACACTACGATGCCCAGCTCTGTAATACACTACTGGCCATTAAAATTGCTACACCAAGAAGAAATGCATATGATACACGGATATTCATTGGACAAATACATTATACTAGAACTGACATGTGATTACATTTTCACGCAATTTGGGTGCATAGATCCTGAGAAATCAGTACCAAGAACAATCACCTCTGGCCGTAATAACGGCCTTGATACGCCTGGGCATTGAGTCACACAGAGCTTGGATGGCGTCTACAGGTACAGCTGCCCATGCTGCTTCAACATGGTCCCGTGCCGTCAATGCGAACAAGAGGTGACCGAGACGTGTAACCAATGGCAGCCCATACCATCACGCCGGGTGATACGCCAGTTTGGCGATGACGAATACACGCTTCCAATGTGCGTTCACTGCCATATCGCCAAACACGGATGCGACCATCATGATGCTGTAAACAGAACCTGGTTTCATCCGAAAAAATGACGTTTTGCCATTCGTGCACCCAGGTTCGTCGTTGAGTACACCGTCGTAGGCTCCCCTGTCTGTGATGCAGCGTCAAGGGTAACCGCAGCCATGGTCTCCGAGCTGATAGTCCATGCTGCTGCAAACGTCGTCGAACTGTTCGTGCAGATGGTTGTTGTCTTGCAAACGTCCCCATCTGTTGACTCAGGGATCGAGACGTGGCTGCACGATCCGTTACAGCCACGCGGATAAGATGCCTGTCATCTCGACTGCTAGTGATACGGAACGCCGTGCTGCATACCAACGGCCTCGTATTACCCTCCTGAACCCACCGATTCCATATTCTGCTAACAGTCATTAGATCTCGACCAACGCGAGCAGCAGTATCGCAATACGATAAACCGCAATCGCGATAGGCTACAATCCCACCTTTATCAAAGCCGGAAATGTGATGGTACGCATTTCTCCTCCTCACACGAGGCATCACACCAACGTTTCATCAGGCAACGCCGGTCAACTGCTGTTTGTGTATGAGAAATAGGTTGGAAACTTTCCTCATGTCAGCACGTTGTAGGTGTCGCCACCGGCGCCAACCTTGTGTGAATGCTCTGAAAAGCTAATCATTTGCATATCACAGCATCTTCTTCCTGTCGGTCAAATTTCGCGTCTGTAGCACGTCATCTTCGTAGTGTAGCAATTTTAACGGCCAGTAGTGTACGTCTATAGCGTGACACATCAGACAGGGAAGACCACAAACTTTGGTCCCAGTGTCGTTCACGAAAACTATCTTTGACTGCTTATGCAATTTGTCGCATCCAGCAGTAGCCCTATCACAAGACTGACTATGGAATGTTTCTTGGGGAGTTAATTTATGAAGACTATAGGAAATGGCGTGTACCTGCATTCTGTACTAGCACAGCAAAACCAAACACCACCCATTCAAAGTGCTTGGTTCCGTTATAGTACCAAAAGAGCATTTCCAGCGTGTTCACCTGGATAGTCGGACTTTTGCCAGAATCAAAAAGCTATAAAACCTGCTATCGGCTATCGACTCTATAACTTGTGGGCGGAGGCAGCTCCATTGGCCGGCCGCGGTGGTCTAGCGGTTCTAGGCGCGCAGTCCGGAACCGCGCGACTGCTACGGTCGCAGGTTCAAATCCTGCCTCGGGCATGGATGTGTGTGATGTCCTTAGGTTAGTTAGGTTTAAGTAGTTCTAAGTTCTAGGGGACTGATGACCACAGATGTTAAGTCCCATAGTGCTCAGAGCCATTTGCAGCTCCATTACAGGATATAACGGCAGATTCTATGGCACACGCAATCATAGGCTTGTGGCTGTCTCATTTTGGATGCCCGTTGTTCGTTACAACTAGCGAAGGACGACAATTTGAGTCGCTCCTCTTTCGCAGAGCTGAGTAAATTGTGTGGTGCGCAACGCTTGCATACAACTGCTTGCCACCCACAAGCCAATGGGTTAATGGAAGGATGTCTTCGCTGCTGACGACCATCGCTGCTCCTGCTTCGACAGACCTCAACACCTGCCAGCATTTCTACAAGACTACGAGCCAAAACAGAACCTACCTCCTAGTTACTCTACGGTGCTGTACATTGGAGGGACGCTGTGGCAGCATCGGCTAGTGACATCGACAGCAACTGCCAGTATTGACACAAATAACAATCACAAGGGTGACTCTTTAAGAAGATTCTCTTTCATGTGGTGTTCTGGTGTCTCACGCTATGGTGTAGTGTGCTCTGATCACATTGCAAGTACGCGAGTTAATAATGTATTAATGTGTTTGATCCATGGCTTCAGTATTTGAGTATCATTCGTATTCACCAACTCCCGAATTCCCACACGATGAACAACATGCAGAGTAACACAGGTGTTCGGAAACCTGGAAATGCCAAGCTCATGCCGATGAATTAGAAGAAATGGAGGTCGATATGGAAGACATAGTCGACCCACTATTAGAGTAAGACTTTGACAGAAAACTTAAGGAAGATTTATCGGAATTTCTGAAATAACTGGGTAAAGTGGCAACCTAACTGTAATCCAATTTTGCGTGTAGATTCTGAGACTGAAGACATCGCCCTTTAGGAATACTATGATTCACACAATTCTTAAGGTGTCAAGGCAGATAAATGCGATTACTATCACACGATCAGTCTAACAATCAGTTTGGTAAGAGCACCAGTGAGGAATTTTTGACATAGAGCTTGATAATGGACAAAGACTTGCGAAAAATCAAAAGATACTTTATGGTGATCATAGACTTCGTTAGACAACTTAAATTGGTGCAAGAAGTTTCAAATTATCAGGAAAATAGGTATAAGCTACAGGGTAGGCGTTCAAAAAGTTTTGCACAGTCGTCTCTAATTTTTTTTTATTTTTTGCAGAGGAGAATAAAATTTTTTGTGAACATACTTGAAACATTTAGCTATACACTGAGCCTACTCAATGTAGAATCCAACAGCTGTGACGCATCTGGCCCACCGTTCTTTCCATGATGTAAATGCACTTTGGTAAAATTCTGGTGATTGACTTTTACGCCATCGCTTGACACAGGAAATAAGGTATTTCTCACTATCAAATGTTTTACCGCACAAGTGGGCCTTCATTTGACCAAAGAGGTAAAAATCACCTTTCGGCCTGTTGTTCGTGAAAGTCTTGGTTTCTTCTTCCTATGGGAACCCGGATGACGCCACTCCGTGGATTCGGTTTTACTCTCAGGTTCGAACAAAAACAACCATGTTTCATCCTGGGTAATGGTGCCGTTAAAACAATATTTCTACTCTTCAGTAAAGGTCTTCATGAGACTCTTGCACACATTCTTCCTCATCGTTTTCATTTCTCTTGTCAATAATCTAGGCACCCAACGTGCACAGATTTTTCTGTACCCTAGTGACTGTACCAGTGATGTCACACTACCCAATGACAAACGGGTCATTGCAACAAGCTGTCGTGTCGGCACACATCTGTCATTTTGGACGATTTGATGAATGGTCTCCAATTCACATCATTCACTGCCGTCGATGGTCTACCGCATCGTGGATTGTCCATTAGAGAGAAATCACATTCTTTAAACCTCTGCAACCACCGCTGGATACTGCTGCAATCCACTGTGTCCTACCCATAAACAGGGAGCACCTTCCTGTGAATCAAATGGTTCTAATGGCTCTGAGCACTGTGGGACTTAACATCTATGGTCATCAGTCCCCTAGAACTCAGAACTACTTAAACCTAACTAACCTAAGGAGATCACACAACACCCAGTCATCACGAGGCAGAGAAAATCCCTGACCCCGCCGGGAATCGAACCCGGGAACCCGGGCGCGGGAAGCGAGAACGCTACCGCACGACCACGAACTGCGGACTCCTGTAAATCGATGAGGCAAAGTCATCGACGGTCTTGAAGAGGAACTCCATCACCTACCGTTGTCGCAACCTGACATCTATTTCACGGTCCATTATGGCTCACCTGTACATAAAAGAATATACTTTTATGTACCAACTTACAGCTAAATGTTCCAAGGATGTTCACAAAAAAAATTCATTCTACTCCTGCAAAAAATTAGAGACGACTGTGCAAAACTTTTTGAACGCCCTTTGTTTTCAGTACGTGCAAGAACCAAGAGGGAACAATAATAGTGGAAGAAAAAGATAGAAGTACTCAGGTTACAAAGCGCGTCTGAGATATGCGATCTTTACTTTCGACCTTACATCAAGGAAGCAACAAGTGGCATCCAAATTCTAGGTGAAAGGATGTCTATGATAAGATGCGCTGATGAAATTGCTCAGTAAATGTGAGGAGCAATTCCAGAATCTGGATGAACAGTCCACTGAGCACAGAAAATTGATTGAGAGTAAACTGAAACGAATGAAAGTAGCTAACAACAACAGAAATGAGATTACCCGTGAAATTAACATTAAAACTGGAGACCGCTTATTCGACAAAGTGAAGGAATTCTGCTGCCGCCTTTTAAGGAAAATAACGCATGACGGAAGAAGCGTGAAGGATATAAGAAGCAGATTAACACATGTGAAATCATTCCTCCCTGAAATAAGTCTAATAGTATCCAACATAGGACTTAATTCGAGTAAGAAATTTCTGAGAATGGACATCCGGAGCACCGTTTTGAACATAAGTGAATCAAAGACTGTAGGAAAACCTGAAAAGACAAGAAACGAAGCGTTTGAGAACGTCGTGCTACACAATGGTGTTGTGAACAATATCTACATCTATACAGTGCAAACCACTGTGAAGTGCATGACAGTGCAGTTCTTGGGGCTTTTCTCGTTCCACCCAGTAGAGAGAAATCACCTTCTTTAAACCTCTGCAACCGCCGCTGGATATTGCTGCGATCCACTGGGTCCGCCCCATAAACAGGGAGCAACTTCCCGTGAACTTATGAGGCAGAGTTATCGCCGGTCTTCTAGAGCAACTCCGTCGCCGACCGTTGTCACAACCTTACATCTACTTCACGGTCCATCATGTCCATGGATTAAACAAACCTGTGACCATTCGTGTTGCCCTTCTCTGTATACGTTCAGTATCCTCTGGTAGTCATACGTGGTGTGGATCCCATACATTTCAACAATATTCTATAATGGGTCTGACAAGTGATTTGCAACCCATATCGTGATTGCGTTCCCCCAGTATTCTACCAAAAAAACGAAGTCTACCATCTGCTTTACCCACGACTGAGCCTATATGATCATTCCATTTCATATCCCTTCATAGTGTTACACCCAGTTATCTGCGTGAGTTGGCTGATTACTTGGTCCTAAATCAGAACATGATAGTGTTAATGTGGACAATATTAGTGGAGCAGACAGTCTGAAACCAGGGAAGGGAGATGTAATTACACATGATTCATTGGCATGGTTAAAGGAAGTTCCGCCAAATTTTGGGGCCAGTGCAATATAATCTGGGGGCAATGCAATATACAATCTAGTATAGGGGCAGTGAGTACAAAAATGGTACAGGGAAATTCTGATCTCGATGCAAACATTGAAAGTGAAAATCAGAGCTAGGCACATTAATTTGAAAATATAGAGACAGATGTAAGAGCTGAGGTGAGAAAGATCAAATCTGAAACTGAAGGAATGACAAACATAATTAGAGATTATTAGGGCAGATATGGGCAAAATATCCGAGGAGGTTGGCCTCGTTAATACTAGACTTGACCCAGTGGATAAAGATTTCGGGGACAAGTTGAAAAGATCAGGGCGAGCTGGGGGCGATTTTAAGGATTATGTGCAGAGGCAAAATGCGCTTGAGGAGGTAACCACGAAAGTTGTTGACAATTTGTCGCGTAGAGTGGCATAATGCCAAAAAGAGAAAATTAAAAATATGCAACAATTGGAATTAAAAATAAATAACGAAACTTTGGAGAAGGAACAGCAGGTTCAAGATGCACGGGCAAAATTAAATTCTTTAGCAGCGAATCGGGCTACTAGTGTAATAGGTTATCCATGGGTTAACTCAGAAACGACAAAGTTTTTTTTTGCAAATGATGGAAAATACCATCCAATTGATTTAATTGCTGCGGGTAAAGATGGTTTTGTCCGAGGAATGTCAAATGAGGCTAAAATTAAGATCGCAAAAAGGTATCTAGAAGGTAACACATAGTCATGGTCACATTTAATGTGTGCATATTTACTGCCTGTGAAGTGTTTGAGAGATGTTTCCTGAACAAATTCTGAAGTGAAGCACAGCAAATGCAACTCAGAATAAAATCCCAAGCTGTGCATTAAATGGTTAACCTGGTGCATATGAATCATCCGCTGGGAGTGCTAACGGAAATCACGATGCTCAAGAGACCATTACTGGAATTTTTGTAAAGGAATCTTGTTCATAGTCT
The DNA here is from genome assembly GCF_021461385.2 of Schistocerca piceifrons. Taxonomy (NCBI): domain Eukaryota; kingdom Metazoa; phylum Arthropoda; class Insecta; order Orthoptera; family Acrididae; genus Schistocerca; species Schistocerca piceifrons. The sequence continues at coordinate 345,695,313 of NC_060139.1, forward strand.
GACAAATTCCGTTGATAAATTTTTAGATTTTATTGGAAAGCTACATCAGGTATTGAAATTCAGGCGCCGGCCGCGGTGGTCTAGCGGTTCTAGGCGCTCAGTCCGGAACCGCGCGACTGCTACGGTCGCAGGTTCGAATCCTGCCTCGGGCATGGATGTGTGTGATGTCCTTAGGTTAGTTAGGTTTAATTAGTTCTAAGTTCTAGGGGACTGATGACCACAGATGTTTAGTTCCATAGTGCTCAGAGCCATTTTTGAAATTCAGGCCGCGTTATGGGAACAATATACAGGGAAATGGGAATCAGAATGGGAACAATAATTAGCATCAAAAATAATTATCATGATCATAACCAAAATAATAATCACCGTAATAATAATTTTCAAAGTGAAACTGGGAATGGTAATTTTCATAATGGGAATGAAAAGTGGGAACAAAGATCTGAAGGGCAGGCACCTCACGAAATGGAACAACAAAATAAGACGTCGCAGAACTAGAGGTCGCCGCATCTCAGGTCCGGTGCTGGCAAAATAAACCGGCTTTGAAAAGGACACGTTGCTTTAAGATTACTGTGGTCATCGAAAATTCAGCAAAGAAGTCACGAATGTTGGAAATGGAGATTGAAAGAAGTAAGAATAAACTTGAAGCGGCCTAACCATAAAGAGGGCGCAAGAAATTTGTAGAATGTGTTGAGAAAGTTAGTAGTGATGATTTGGCTCTGAAAAATTTATTTTGTGAAAGGGAAATGAAAGATGGAAAGAATGCATGTTTAGCGAAAAATTCGGTGACCAGGAGAGCGGCTGAAGTTGATCTGAATTTGGTGGAGGTGAATTGTTTGGTGAGTTCTAATGAATTACTAGTCAGTAGCAGCAATACTATAATAATGTATGTGAAAGTAATGTAGACGATTTTGTATAGGCAGAAGTAGGCGATGCTATTTGTGAAGGCAGCGTATCAGTAGTCTCTTCAGCTGGAGATGAATTTTATTATGTGCGGCTGAAGTGGGTGATTTATTGTTAAGGTGAAGGTGATGTTTTAGAAGCTGAAGTTGTAGAGGTTGAAGCTATTGATTTATTTAGATATCCGGAAGGAAGGAATTTGTGTTTTTATTTCTGCTGATGGAAGTGAACTGATGGCTCTTGATGGAAACTTGAATTACGAGTAGATGTGGAAAGATGAATGTGAAAATAATTTGTTAGACAGTGCGTCAGAATATAAAACAGCAGGGCAGTCTGAGAGAAGAGAAAATGTAACGGAGAAAGAGATAGATTTCAGTGTGGCGGAATTTGAGTGCGCTGTGAATTCTGATGCGGTACAATGCAGTAGCGGCAATTTGTGTCGTGTACCGGCAGAGATTAACGGAATTATTAATAGTGATTTATGTAATATATCGATGAATGTAAAGGAAGCAGATGTTGATGGAGTTATTTGTGATGAAGTTTGTGGTGATTCAGAGGAAATCAGTGAGGTTTTGGTAAAGGGAGATGAAGTTTTAAGTTGTGTGGTTAATTGCGAGGATATTGCAGATACAGAAGTCCTTACTTTGGAGTAAGGAAACAGTATAACTGATTCTGAAGAGGACGATGAAATAATGTATGTTGATGATGCTTTAAATTCTACAGATGATTTAGGGGTAAATGTGAAGAACCTAGAAAGGGGTGATGTCGAATATACTGGATTAGGAGAAAATGTTGGAAAAGAATGGTACATTAAAGAAGACATGGACTATTCTATTAATGATTGGAGTTTGTACAGAAAAATACTGAAGTCATTACTACCTCACTGATGGGCAAGGGTGAAATTTAAAGTACCAAGAGATCTTGAAGGGAAGAAAGATGAAATCGGAGTGAAGAAAGTGTTTAACGAATTGTTTGCTGATGATAATGACATCGAGGGTTGGTCGGAAATTATAATGTCTAACATAGATATTTAGAGGAAAGGAAGGGATATTATAAATGATGTGTTAAAGGTGAAACGTTTGAAGAGAGGAGAAATTAAAAATCTGCAGCCTGTAAGTGTAAATATTGATGTTGATGTGGAAATAAAATGTGTATGTTTCTCGAAGCCAAAGGTGGTGTTACTCTCGGGTCAAAAATTTTGTGTCAACCCACTGGTTAAAGGGGAAAGAGGCCATGAAATTGAACAGATCAAAAAGCGCAAAAACGTGAGATTTAAAAGGTACTCAGATTAAAGAGAAATATGTTCTGAGAGTCAACCGTGATAGAGTTGCTACTTGTGAAAGAAGAATGTGGTATGTGTGTAAATCTAAGCACGTAAATAAGTGTATTTTCATGTGTAGTATTTAAGAATTTTGGAGGTTATTTCTGTTGCGTGTAAGGGTTATTACTTATGAATCTAAGATATTTGTGATAAAGTATGGAGGGCAGTTTAGTGCAAGGAATGAATAAATATTGGCCTCACAAATTTTCATTTATGGAAACCGGCGGACTGGAATTAATTTTATTATTAATGACAGTCAAGAAGCTAATTTGTATAAGATGATCTAGAGAAAATTTCAAAGGGTTATTTAAATGTGTTACTTGTACTATTTTGGATCGGTTTCTCGTGTAATATGCGCAGATACTGGAAATTATTGTCCACACAAATTTTTGTGCTCGGAGGTCTTCAGACCCCACCAAAATTTTAACTGGTTATGGAAACAGAAAATATAGTTATGAGCAAAGTATAAGCAAAGATTTTGGGGTTACATTTCGTTGGGTTGATTCCAAAATATATGTTAGTTTAGAAGGGTCTTGAACAGGTATAAAATTTGATGAATTTATAGTGCAGTATATCTGCACAGTTAAAAGAGAAAGTTAAATGGGAGAGTTCTTCCTGGAGTTGCAGTTTTTTTAAAGTTTGAGAACTGATACAATGTTAGTTGAGTCATGGCACTGAACAAGTTTCCTAATACAAAAGTACATGTTTTATAGTGGGAACACGGACAGAGCGTTATAAGTGTCGAACTGTGTCAAATGTATTTTTGCCAAAGACGTAAATTAGCTTCTGCTTTGCTATCCTGTTTGTGAATGTAAAGTGTCAGAAATGTCGAAATGTATAAAATGTATTTTGCAAAGATATAAATCAGTTTTTGCTTTCCTACCCCGTTTATGAATGTATCAGCTCCACTGAGGATAAAGTTCAGATGGGGTTTCAGGAATTTATATGATTACTGGTAACTACACCACATTCATAATTCGACAGCTATCTTCCTTCAACACTGACGGTAGTCGAGGCTTGACTCATGTTTCGGCGCAGTACGTGGCCAATGGTGTAATGAGTTTTGGCAGAGGCAGCTGGACGGTAAACTATCTAAGCTCCAACGCCAGAACCCCAGTCGTGTGCTGGATAAAAATTGTGATTGTGAAGTGCAACGACGAAATGGTCAAAGCAAAAAGTGCTTTCAAATGAGCGCAGCAGCGCTTAAAACTCATGTTAAAATTAAAGTTAACTCGAAATTTTTGGTTTGTTTGGGCAGTCATTTAATATACATTAATTTGTATAATTTGTGTTAGATTAGGAATCAATTTATGCTAGCGGTGTACGGCATAACATACCCTATGAGGTACATGCTGCTTCATACACCACCATAAAGATACTTAAATTACTGTTTTAAAACACTTATAGTGTATTCTATTTATTATGTTATTTAGGTTATGACAAATGGTGGTGCGACTTAATATGCCAAGTTAGCATGCTAGGAACTGCTCCTATGCTTAAATCATGCACCTTCAACAACAATAAAACAAGAAGTATCACATATCGTTGTCTTTCGGCAGAGTTTCTTCCCATCGAAATTTTAGAAAACATTCTTCACTGGAGCAGAGCGATCGGTGTAAAATGTTAAAACTCAATACAAAGAGTCTCGATTGCGTTTTCAGATTTTTTGTGTGTTGGCGAGCGGTTTCGGCCTTTTGTTCGGTCCATCTTCATACTCACACCGCCATTAAGGCTGGTGGTGGCGGTGGACGGAGGGAGACCCGTAGAACTACTGTTGTCAAAAGTAATTTTACGGATCTCGCTCCGTCTGCCGCCACCAGCTGCCATAATGGCGGTGTGAGTCTGAAGATGGACCGAACAAAGGGCCGAAACCGGTTGCCAACAAATAAAATACCTGAAAACGCGATCGAGACTGTTTTATTGATTTTTAACATGTCTTTCCATTGGTGTCAAGACGCTGGGTTATTATGTTACAGGTGTCAAGACGCTGAGTTACTATGTTACACGCACTCTGACAAGAAATTTCCCTGGACTCATGCACTACGAAATTTATTTCTATCGACAAGGTTCCACAGAAACAGCGCATTTTTCATGTTACGAACACCCTTTTCGAGATTAAAATCTGTCAGCTTTTGCTAGCCTCTTCAGAAGAGGCGTTTCGCATCATTTCAGGCATGTATTTGTGTAGGAATGGAAACATAAGTTTTAGAGTACAGGGTAAGAAATGAGTTGCGCATGAGGCATTTATTGACATTTCAACGAGGGAAGCAATGTTAATGTCTCCGGCGAAATAATAATAAACTGAGGTGACATGGCGGCATCTAAAGACTAGAAGGGAAGTCTTCATGAGTCAGAAATTTCGAAACAGTGAGGTTGTTTTGAAGCATCACGTTAGCTGCTTTCGATTCCATACATTTTTTTGCATAATTATTATGGAGAAACGTTGATATGCACTATATTTACATGTTACTCAACTTCTGAAAGACGAAAACATAATTTGGGAAACTGTTTATCGTTGTCGAATTTCCTTTTTCATTTTATGCTCGAATCGAATTTGCTAGCCCATCATTTGTTTGGTGTCTCTAAGTCGCCAATCCGATTTCGTCTGAACCATTAAGCAAGGTAATAAGTTGACGTAAAGTCTGTGGCTCAAGTACGTGACTGTAGGTAGAGTGCAGCCTTTGTTCGCCGCTGCGACTTTACCTCTGTATTGCCATATACCTAGCTAACTGCGCTATGCACGACTCGGTTTAAAAAGCATGGCTCGGTAAAGTCATACGGTCGAGCCGTACACGTCTGATTTCATGGCCTGTAGCTAAACTCGCTAGGAATAACAACATGTACCAGTGTTCCTGCTGGCAAATATTCTGTGCATTGGCTAGAGCTGTGAATTAATAAAATAATCAGAAATATTAAATGCAACATAAATAAATACTTAAAAAAAGAGTTTTATTCTAACGTCTGAAATCGATGTACACAACGCCAGAAAATTATGTTGAATAATGTTTATTCATGTAATTAATCTCAAATAAACGGAAAATGGTCCTACACTACCAATTACAAAACAGCTATAAAAGTAACCTTATTAAAACGCAATTAAGTTGCGTTAAGTACGTTAAAGGATTAGTAGCAGAATCCCCAAGTTAAAAAGTCATCCAAGACGTGTGAAAAACAAAGTCCATTTGGAGACCATAACAGACGAAGTTTTTGCCACCTCGAAATAACTCAGAGTTCAGCACGACCATTTACACATCAAAACACGAAAGTTAAAGGGTAAATACTAATGCTCTGTATAGTTTTAATTCTGTAATGCAAGCGCAAGGAGTAAAAGTTCTAAACTGGAGCACATTATGACCTTGCAAAAGTTAAAGTCCGTTTGAAAGTTAAAATATTCTATCGGCCGTTCATCGCCCAGACCCTATCACTCACACGACCCGATATCACACGTTACCTCAGCGGGTTTGTCTCCTTCCACATGCCGACTTAGTGTGTCCTCCATTGCTACCTTGAGTGCATGACGTAAAAAGTGTGTCTTCATTTTACTCCAGTAGCGTTCCGCCACTGCCTAATTCTCACTGGGGCCATCCCTACCAAAAATACATTTTCCTTTTGTTCTACAACATTATTTGACTCAACGACTCAACTTGACCACTTTCCATTATAAACTAATAAATTATAACAATATTTAATGAAAGGGATGTTATAAACATTCGTCTCACTCAGACCATTTACAATTATTATAAATAATAGTTTATTCATAAATAAGTAAGCCAGAACTCTTGCACTTGTGCGCACGTGTTAAGTGACAGTAAAATGTTTTAAATACTTGTTGAGCAATTACTTAGGCCTGCTTGACGGAAACGTCTTTTGACACTCTTTTCAATGGTGGTGTCAGTTAATGCATGCGACTAACCACTTCTAAATAACAATGGTTTTTAATATCAACATTTAAATAAAACTACAGGCAGAACTAGAAAAATGTCCATTAAATAACTACACAAGTATGACAAGATATGAAACATTCATGCTGCGTTCAGTTGCTGTGTTGTTGTGGAGAAAACGATTTTCTAACAGACAGTTACATAATGGAAAGGATATAAAAACGTAATAAATCAGTAAATAATTTAGATACAGATTGCAGCTTTCAGGGATGATACTTATAGAGCAGTGCTACCATCCGAAACATTGTTTGTTGAAGTCATAGAGACCGTTTAAAAGTTGTTAATTTCAAGCTGTATTGTGGAGATATTCAGTAACTGTAAATTATTAACTGTTGTAGTTCTTAGGATACTGAATGTGTTATTGTTTCATTGGATGTGCGTCAGTTTGCTAAGATTGCGGATGTGTATTCAGTTTTGATTTACTATGGAACTGTGATTCATTACTGAATATTTAAGAGTTGTAAATAGAAATTGTTTGACAGATAGCCGTACTGTAGATGCAACCACAACGGAGGGGTATCTGTTGAGAGGCCAGACAAACGTGTGGTTCCTGAGAGGGGCAGCAGCCTTTTCAGGAGTTGCAGGGGCAACAGTCTGAATGATTGACTGATCTGGTCTTGCAACACTAACCAAAACGGCCTTGCTGTGCTGGTACTGCTAATGGCTGAAAGCACGGGGAAACTACAGCCGTAATTTTTCCCGAGGGCATGCAGCTTTACTTTATGATTAAATGATGAGGGCGTCCACTTGGGTAACATATTGTGGAGGTAAAATAGTCCCCCATTCGGAACTCCGGGCGGGGACTACTCAGGAGGACGCTGTTATCAGAAAAAAGAAAACTGGCGTTCTGCGAATCGGAGCATGGAATGTCAGATCCCATAATCGGGCAGGTAGGTTAGAAAATTTAAAAAGGGAAATGGATAGATTAAAGTTGGATATAGTGGGAATTAGTGAAGTTCGGTGGCAGTAGGAACAAGGCTTCTGGTTAGGTGAATACAGGGTTATAAGTACAAACTCAAACAGGGGTAATACAGGAGCAGGCTTAATAATGAATAAAAAAAACAAGAGTGTGGGTAAGCTACTACAAACAGCGTAGTGAACGTATCATTGTGGCCAAGATAGATACGAAGCCCACGCCTACCACATTAGTACAAGTTTATATGCCAATTAGCTCCGCAGATGACAAAGAGATTGATGAAATGTATGATGAGATGTTGTTGTTGTGGTCTTCAGTCCAGAGACTGGTTTGATGCAGCTCTCCATGCTACTTTATCCTGTGCAAGCTTCTTCATCTCCCAGTACCCACTGCAACCTACATTCTTCTGAATCTGCTTAGTATATTCATCTCTTGGTCTCCCTCTACGATTTTTACCCTCCACGCTGCCTTCCAATACTAAATTAGTGACCCCTTGATGCCTCAGAACATGTCCTACCAACCGATCCCTTCTTCTAGTCATGTTCTACATCTTCATCTCATTTATACGCTGCAAGCCACCCAACGGTGTGTGGCGGAGGGCACTTTACGTGCCACTGTCATTACCTCCTTTTCCTGTTCCAGTCGCGTATGGTTCGCGGGAAGAACGACTGCCGGAAAGCCTCCGTGCGCGCTCGAATCTCTTTAATTTCACATTCGTGATCTCCTCGGGAGGTATAAGTAGGGAGAAGCAATATATTCGATACCTCATCCAGAAACGCACCCTCTCGAAACCTGGACAGCAAGCTACACCGTGATGCAGAGCGGCTCTCTGGCATAGTCTGCCACTTGAGTTTGCTAAACATCTCCATAACACTATCACGTTTACCAAATAACACTGTGACGAAAAGCGCCGCTCTTCTTTGGATCTTCTCTATCTCCTCTGTCAACCCGACCTGGTACGGATCCCACACTGATGAGCAATACTCAAGTATAGGTCGAACGAGTGTTTTGTAAGCCACCTCCTTTGTTGATGGACTATATTTTCTAAGGACTCTCCCAATGAATCTCAATCTGGCACCCGCCTTACCAACAATTAATTTTATATGATCATTCCACTTCAAATCGTTCCGTACGCATACTCCCAGATATTTTACAGAAGTAACTGCTACCAGTGTTTGTTCCGCTATCATATAATCGTACAATAAAGGATCCTTCTTTCTATGTATTCGCAGTATATTACATTTGTCTATGTTACGGTTCAGTTGCCACTCCCTGAACAAAGTGTCAATCTGCTGCAGGTCTGCCTGCATTTCGCTGCAATTTTCTAATGCTGCAACTTCTCTGTATACTACAGCATCATCCGCGAAAAGCCGCATGGAACTTCCGACACTATCTTCTAGGCCATTATTATATTCTGAACAGCAATGGTCCCATAACACTCCCCTGTGGCACGCCAGAGGTTACTTTAACGTCTGTAGACATCTCTCCATTGACAACAACATGCTGTGTTCTGTTTGCTAAAAACTCCAATCCAGCCACACAGCTGGTCTGATATTCCGTAGGCTCTTACTTTGTTTATCAGGCGACAGTGCGGAACTGTATCGAACGCCTTCCGGAAGTCAAGGAAAATGGCATCTACCTGGGAGCCTGTATCTAATATTTTCTGGGTCTCATGAACAAATAAAGCGAGTTGGGTCTCACACGATCGCTGTTTCCGAAATCCATGTTGATTCCTACAGAGTAGATTCTGGGTTTCCAGAAATTACATGATACGCAAGCAAAAAGCATGTACAACAGATCGATGTCAGAGATATAGGCCTATAGGTTTGCGCATCTGCTCGACGACCCTTCTTGAAAACTGGAATTACCTGTGCTCTTTTCCAATCATTTGGAACCTTCCGTTCCTCTAGAGACTTGCGGTACACGGCTGTTAGAAGGGGGCAAGTTCTTTCGCGTACTCAGTGTAGAATCGAATTGGTATCCCGTCAGGTCCAGTGGACTTTCCTCTGTTGAGTGATTTCAGTTGCTTTTCCATTCCTTCGACACTTATTTCGATGTCAGCCATTTTTTCGCTCGTGCGAGGATTTAGAGAAGGAACTGCAGTGCGGTCTTCCTCTGTGAAACAGCTTTGGAAAAAGGTGTTTAGTATTTCAGCTTTACGCGTGTCATCCTCTGTTTCAATGCCATTATCATCCCAGAGTGTCTGGATATGCTGTTTCGAACCACTTACTGATTTAACGTAAGACCAGGACTTCCTAGGATTTTCTGTCAAGTCGGTACATTTTACTTTCGAATTCACTGAACGCTTCACGCATTGCCCTCCTTGCGCTAACTTTGACATCGTTTGGCTTCTGTTTGTCTGAGAGGTTTTGGCTGCGTTCAAATTTGCAGTGAAGCTCTCTTTGCTTTCGCAGTAGTTTCCTAACTTTGTTGTTGAACCACGGTGGGTTTTTCCCGTCCCTCACAGTTTTACTCGGCACGTACCTGCCTAAAACGCATTTTACGATTGCCTTGAACTTTTACCATAAACACTCAACATTGTCAGTGTCGGAACAGAAATTTTCGCTTTGCTCTGTTAGGTAGTCTGGAAACTGCCTCCTGTTACTCTTGCTATACAGATAAACCTTCCTCCCTTTTTTTATATTCCTATTTACTTCCATATTCAGGGATGCTGCAACGGCCTTATGATCACTGATTCCCTTTTCTGCGCTTACAGGGTCGAAAAGTTCGGGTCTGTTTGTTATCAGTAGGTCCAAGATGTTATCTCCACGAGTCGGTTCTCTGTTTAATTGCTCGAGGTAATTTTCAGATAGCGCACTCAGTATAATGTCACTCGATGCTCTGTCCCTACCAACTGTGCTAAACATCCGAGGGTCCCAGTATACATCTGGTAAATTGAAATCTCCACCTAAGACTATAACATGCTGAGGAAATTTATGTGAAATGTATTCCAGATTTTCTCTCAGTTGTTCTGCCACTAATGCTGCTGAGTCGGGAGGTCGGTAAAAGGAGCCAATTATTAACCCAGCTCGGTTGCCGAGTATAACCTCCACCCATAATAATTCACACGAACTATCCACTTCTATTTCACTTCCGGATAAACTACAACTAACAGCGACAAACACGCCACCACCGGTTGCATGCAATCCATCCTATCTAAACACCGTCAGTGCCTTAGTAAAAATTTCAGCAGAATTTATCTCTGCCTTCAGCCAGCTTTCCGTACCTATAACGATTTCAGCTTCGGTGCTTTCTATCAGCGCTTGAAGTTCCGGTACTTTACCAATGCAGCTTCGACAGTTTACAATTACAATACCGATTGCTGCTTGGTCCCCACATGTGCAATAAATTTCTCTTCTCCCCAATTCTGTTCAATACCTCCTCATTAAAATTACCAAATATGCAGCAACCAATCGCAAAATCATGTTTTATTTATTCACTTTTGCAGATCGATTTCAACTGATTGACAGCCGTCATCGGTGCTACAAATACAAGAATAAAAATAATTAAAACAGTGACCGATTATTTTTATTCTTGTATTTGTAGCACCGATGACGGCTGTTAATCAGTTGAAATCGATTTGCAAAAGTGAATAAATAAAACATGATTTTGCGACTGGTTGCTGCACATTTGGTAATCTCATGGTTTACGGTCGCTGCACGACTTGGGAACCACATGGAGCCCACCATTCATAACCTCCTCACTAGTTATGTGATCTACCCATCTAATCATGAGCATTATTTTGTCGCACCACATTTCGAAAGCTTCTATTCTCTTGTTGTCCAAACTATTTATCGTCCACGTTTTACTTCCATACATGGCTACGCTCCATACAAATACTTTCAGAAACGACTTCCTGATACTTAAATCTATACTCGATGTTAACAAATTTCCCTTCTTCAGAAACACTTTCCTTGCTATTGCCATTCTACATTTTATATCCGCTCTACTTCGACCATCATCAGCTATTTTGCTCCCCAAATAGCAAAACTCCTTTACTACTATAAGTGTCTCATTTCCTAATCTAATTACCTCGGTTTCACACAACTTAATTCGACTACGTTCCATTATCCTCGTTTTCCTTTTCTTGGTGTTCACTTTACATCCTACTTTCAAGACACTGTCCATTCCGTTCAACTGCTCTTCCAAGTCCTTTGCTGTCTCTGACAGAATTACAATGTCATCGGCGAACCTCAAAATTTTTATTACTTTTCCATTGATTGTAATACCTGCTCCGAATTTTTCTTTTGTTTCCTTTACTGCTTGCTCAATATACAGATTGAATAACATCGGAAGTAGGCTACAACCCTGTCTTACTCCCTTCCGAACCACTGCTTCCCCTTCATGCCCCTCGACTCTTATAACTGCCATGTGGTTTCTGTACAAATTGTAAATAGCCTTTCGCTCCCTGTATTTTACCCCTGCCACCTGCAGATTTTGAAAGAGAGTATTCCAGTCAACATTGTCAAAAGCTTTCTCTAAGTCTACAAATACTAGAAACGTAGGTTTACCTTTTCCATAATCTATCTTCTAAGATAAGTCGTAGGGTCAGTACTGCCTCACGTGTTCCAACATTTCTATGGAATCCAAATTCATCTTCCCCGAGGTCGGCTTCTACCAGTTTTTCCATTCGTCTGTAAATAATTCGCGTTAGTATTTTGCAGCCGCGACTTATTAAACTGATTGATAGTTCGGTAATTTTCACATCTGTCAACACCTGATTTCTTTGGGATTGGAATTATTATATTCTTCTTGAAGTCTGAGGGAATTTCGCCTGTCTCATACATCTTGCTCACCAGATGGTAGAGTTTTGTCAGGAATGGCTCTCGCAAGGCCGTCAGTAGTTCTGATGGAATGTTGTCTATTCCCGGGGCCTTGTTTCGACTCAGGTCTTTCAGTGCTCTGTCAAACTCTTCATGCAGTATCATATTTCCCATTTCATCTTCATCTACATCCTCTTCCATTTCCATAATATTGTCCTCAAGTACATCGCCCTTGTATAGACCCTCTATATACTCCTTTCACCTTTCTGCTTTTCCTTCTTTCCTTAGAACTGGGTTTCCATCTGAGCTCCTGATATTCATACAAGTGGTTCTCTTTTCTCCAAATGTCTCTTTAATTTTTCTGTAGGCAGTATCTATCTTACCCCTAGTGAGATAAGCCTCTACAGCCTTACATTTGTCCTCTAGCCATCCCTGCTTAGTCATTTTGCACTTCCTGTCGATCTCATTTTAGAGACGTTTGTATTCATTTTTGCCTGCTTCATTTACTGCATTTTTATATTTCCTCCTTTCATCAATTAAATTCACTATTTCTTCTGTTACCCAAGGATTTCTACCAGCCCTCGTCTTTTTACCTACTTGATCCTCTGCTGCCTTCACTACTTCATCCCTCAGAGCTACCCATTCTTCTTCTACTGTATTTCTTTCCCCCCTTCGTGACAATTGTTCCCTTATGCTCTCCCTGAAACTCTGTACAACCTCTGGTTTAGTCAGTTTATCCAGGTCCCATCTCCTTAAATTCCCACCTTTTTGCAGTTTCTTCAGTTTTAATCTACAGTTCATAACCAATAGATTGTGGTCAGAGTCCACATCTGCCTCTGGAAATGTCTTACAATTTAAAACCTGCTTCCTGAATCTCTGTCTTACCGTTATATAATCTATCTGGGACCTTCCAGTATCTCCAGGCTTCTTTCATGTATACAACCTTCTTTCATGATTCTTGAGCCAAGTGTTATCTATGATTAAGATATGCTCTGTGCAAAATTCTACCAGGCGGCTTCCTCTTTCATTCCTTACCCCCATTCCATATTCACCTACTAAGTTTCCTTCTCTTCCTTTTCCCACTATCGAATTTTAAATGCGAACATTTTAGGTTAGGTTTTACCGTGACTGTTATTGATATTAAATCAAACAACAAGTTTACTGTAACCAGTCATTGTTTTTTTATATACAAGACGCGTTTCAAAGGTTTAAATCTCCATCATCAGGTGGATTTACATTTGTGGGGTACCAATATCAGCACACAAAACCCACTTCATCACACAGGTGTGTACAAAATCGAATCTTTGGACTGTGACTGCTTCTACATGGGCCAGACAGGCAGATCATTTGAGATTAGATTTAAAGAACACATGGCAGAACTAAAAAACAAAAAATATCACACATCAGCAATAGCTACCCACCTGCATGAAACAAAACATCATGTTAACCACACGAGTATCGGCATCCTACACATCCAACCAAAAGGGAGAAAACTAGCCATCCTTGAAACACTCCAAATATACAACACCAAACAAAACAACCTGAATAAATCTTAAATGACAAAAATAACAATATTTATGATAGTATCATCTCTGTTTTCGGCAACTGCCTACGTCATTAAGACTGCAATGCACACACACACACACACACACACACACACACACACACACACACTTAAACATCGGTTGGTGGGACATGTTCTGAGGCATCAAGGGATCACCAATTTAGCATCGGAGGGCAGCGTGAAGGGTAAAAATCGTAGAGGGAGACCAAGAGATGCATACACTAAGCAGATTCAGAAGGATATAGGTTGCAGTAGGTACTGGGAGATGAAGAAGCTTGCAAAGGATAGAGTAGCATGGAGAGCTGCATCAAACCAGTCTCTGGACTGAAGACCACAACAACAAGTAGACATATTTCAGATATACTTTCTTTATACCTGAGCTCGCCTAGAGCGGTCGTGAGGCCTTCCTCACCACACCGACACACACTAGCCAAGTCAGCTAATCGCCTCCCTCCTCAGTACCAGCTCTAGATGACCTAATAGGTCGCCTAGATATAACATTACAGACCTTTACTTAATGTAGATCAATATGTTAGGGAGAATCCAACGACGACGATAGGTTACGTTGTCATAATTTTTTGCACGGAGATGCAAAAAATCAACAGAGTACAAAAAAGGACATCATGCAGATACGAAAACATTGTTTAGCGAAGGTTTCAACAGGCCAGTAGCAAGAACAATGTTCTGTGTCCTACGATACGATATGTGAAGATATTGCAGTGCCTGTGTTATTCTGAATTACGACGTAAAGTTCTTTTAGAATAACACAGGCACTGCAATATCGTACTTATCCGCCGACACCGGTCTAGCGAGTTTCAAGTAAAATGTCTCGCCTGTACGGGAGTGTACATAATGGATGTACGAGTACAGGTTGCAGATGCATGGTTGACGACATATGGAAGTTGGGGGCTGCGAATGAGTCGTGCACGGATAGCCAAATGGTAAGTCGACCGCTCGCGAAAAGCGGGAAGTCCTCGTCCGGCACAATTTTTCACTGCCGTCATTCCTTTCTAAAGCTGATGGTTGTTCATATTCGCGGTGGCGAATAAATTTAATGAATGTTCTGTATCAGTTTAAGTAAACAAAGAGAAACCCATTTTAGTAAGACACTTATCGGAGAAATGCACGCCAGAAAAAAGCACAGCATGGACGAAAGAGTGGCATTTGGAGTGTGAAGTCGGTTACACGGTTGAATGTAAAGATTTATTTATTGCTAACAGTATGACTAAAATGTTAAAAAAAGTCAGTTCACATTCTACTAAGATAACTGAACGAATTAGCCACACATCGAATTACTACTTTATAACATTGCTGTGAGATGTTCAGTTCCTTGTCAATCCGTATCTTCAAATAGGGACGAAAACGAATCACATCCATCTATAGTGTAGAGTCAAAGTAGTTATCTTAATATTTTGAAAATACAAGTACAGTCAAGTCAAATCTTGTAAAGTTTACTAAAATATTAATTTAACATGAACTGTGATCATAAATATTTTTATTATCCTCCAGGAGGAAGACTAACGACATTCTTGGTTGGGCATCCGTCGGAGGAATATCTCAAATTCACGGAAAGATACTTAGAAGACCTAACTTGCACCTGATAGGTCTAGCAATCTTTAGAAAGAACAAAATTTTTCGCCCGGACTGTAAACCGAAAATAATAAACGTTTTTGACAGTATTTGCAAGTCGCCCTCATGCTTCGAGCTTTCCAGCGATAGCTTATTTCTACAAATCACTTCCTTCCTCTTCCCCTACAGACTGACGCTAGGCTACACCAGCTTTTTTTTTATGGTAAGTCGTATATGCACTAAGTATGGTAGATATTCCTCTAGACAGTCCACTTTGCTAAAGCATAAACAACTACACACATCCATCTACACTGCCCAACAAATAAAGCGAAGCACGCAGAAGCCATCCTCAAATGTCAATGTAACTTCGCACACGTACACGGCATCGGCAGGTATGTACACGATTAGCGTTGCAATTCTCTGTTACAGAGATAACAGCCACCGCAGTCCATTAGTGTTGATCATGTTTAATATTGGTACCAGACCTGGCAGATATAAGGGGCGTGAACAGCGTCTTGAGTGATCATTGTGGACAAGGAACTACTGGATACTCGTGTGAAACAGCCTTATCAGCACGTGACAAAATTTGAAAGGCATCTCATTGTGGGTCTCCATTTGGCCAGCTGGTCGAACTGCGCAATATCCGGATCTGTGGGGCATTCGGATCTGGCTGTAGTGAAACGTGAGGCAGGCACAATCGTTGTCAAGGTTCAGGTCGACCACATCTCACCACCACAAGGAAGTATCGCCGTATCGTGTGCACCGAGCACATCGAAATCCCTTCACACCTGCAACTGGCATCCGAGGACAAGTAATGGATTCTACAACTTTCTGTGTCAGTCAGCACCATTATTCGGAGGATAGCAGCAGCCGAATTACGTTAATATCGTCATATACGTAGGCAGCCGTTAACACCACAAGAAAAATGGCTGCGATTGAAGTCGTGCCGTGGCAGGGAAGCATGGATTCAAATGGTTCAAATGGCTCTGAGCACTATGGGACTTAACAGCTGTGGTCATCAGTCCCCTAGAACTTAGAACTACTTAAACCTAACTAACCTAAGGACATCACACACATCCATGCCCGAGGCAGGATTCGAACCTGCGACCGCTGCGGAACAAAGAGCAATAAGAATCAGAAAGCTACACTTGGGAACAAGAACTACCATTAATTTGTAAGTGCCCACAGAGCGAAAAGGATTACGCCGGCAGCAATGCACGACCAGAATCTGTTTTAAACACTCGACTCAGGACTCTTCAGCTATTTTGTACCTTTGTTCCTTCAATCAAAATTTCTAGGACTCGTAATGTCTGCAGCTGTAGTACCTTCTTCACAAACAATGTCCCCTCAGTGGGTCCCATACGCACATCTTTTACTGCACACAGAACCTAGCCAATACACGGGCCACTGGAATGCGTGGGTTCCCTCCCTCTACTGTCTTGGCAAGGGACGCAATTCGATCCTTTTCCACCTGGAATACTTTTACGTAAATTCAAATGGAATGAAATTACTTGAAAAATGTTGCCTCTAGACCATAACAGAAAAGACGCACGTCGAGGGAAAGCTGCACTATCTTGTACGTCGCTTGGAAGAAAAGCAACAGTTCTGCATGAAACCTAACACTCGTAGTCGCACAATCGTGTGGATTAAGGTGGAAAAGACTGTGGTGACTTCCATTTCACCAATTGGAATAAAATCATGGTCCGCAGCACGCATGCGAAGATCTAAGAGGTGGTATGGAAGAGAGGGGCATGATATCCCCCCCCCCCCCCAAGTAAAACATTTAACAAAAGCTACTTTTATTTTTATAAGTGACGTTTTCCAAATGCCTAATCTAACTTTCAGAGATAAAGTAGCACGAAAACTGAGTGTCTCGAAAGTCGCAAGAAATTCCAGAAATAATAAGCTACGCGTAACACTGGGTACTTTTCAGTCACTTGCCTGAGGGCTTGCCCACTAGAATGGATTTGCAGCCCACCCAGCTGCTGAAAAGCATTCTCGTCAAGCAAAGACGCCACTCGCAGATGGCCCATACCTGCTGTCAACAAGAAATCTGACACTATGAGCGACAATTATAGGTCCTGCAGGAATCGCTTCGTAGCAATAAATTACTTACATACACAGTGTCGAGTCACATTAATGTGACCAGCTGTCAAAAGCTTGAATAACTACCTTTTGTAGAGCGGACCGCTGCGAGACGTGCAGGGAGAGATTCAGTGAGGTTCTGGAAGGAACCTACAGGGATGTGGAGCCATGCCGACTCGTGCTGTGCCCAGATGAGCTAGATTCCTCAGTTGAAGATCGGCGGCGCGATCAGTTCGACAGATGTGGTCCCACATATTCTTGACTGCATTTAAATCCGGGATTTTGGTGGGCAGGGGAGTATAATAAACTCCTCCCGGTGCTCTTCGAAGCACGTACGTATAATGCGAGCTGTGTGGCATGTTGCATTGTCCTGCAGGTAGATGCCAACGTCCTGAGAAAAAACGGACTCCCTGTGGGTGTGGACATGGTCCCCAAGGATAGATGCATACTTTTTTTGATCTACTGTGCCTTCCAGGATGACGGGATCACCCAGGGAATACAATGAAAACATTCCACAGACCATAACGCTCCCTCCCCTGGCCTGCACCCTTCGGACGATTGTTGCAGGGTGTTTGCTTTTAGATGTTTCACGCCGTACACGCCAATATCCATGTGTGTGATGGAGCGAGATTCATCTGAAAGCGCCACCTGTCGCCACTCAGTGGACGCCCAGTTGCGGTACCGACGTGCAAATTCCAGCCGATGAACAGCAGTTAGCAGCGATGCATGAAGCAGGCGTCTGCTTGCGGCGTCCGATACACAGCGTGGGGAGACACTGTCGGTACCCCTTGGTTGATGAGGACAGTCAGTTCCTCAACAGTTGCTCGTCTATTCGCCTGTACTCATCTCCGCAGCCGTCTTTCACCCCTGTCATCTATGGCCCGTGGTGCACCACTGTTATCTCGGCGCCGGTTGTGGATAGCACTACTTTGCCATGCATGGAGTTCTTCAACCACAGCGCCAAGCAAACAGTTTACAAATTTAGCCGTTTCGGAAATGCTTGCACCCATAGCCCGAAAGCCGATGATTGTACCGAGCGAGGTGGCGCAGTGATTACCACACTAGACTCGCATTCGGGAGGACGACGGTTCAATCCCGCGTCCGGCCATCCTGATTTAGGTTTTCCGTGATTTCCCTAAATCGCTCCAGGCAAATGCCGGGATGGTTCCTTTGAAAGGGCACGGCCGACTTCCTTCTCCCTTCTTCCCTAATCCGATGAGACCGATGACCTCGCAGTTTGGTCTCTTCCCCCAACCAACCAACCAATGATTATGCCCTTTTGGACGTCAGGTAAATCGTTCCGTTTCCGCATTACGACAACGACTGCAATGTTATCCGCATCCCCCAGATAATTTGTATACACCCTTCACTCTCCACTGCTAGTTCGCTGACGTCGAACATAGACTGTGGTCACATTAATGTGACTGGATCGTGTATAACCTACAACCACATTACAGTATGTGGCGTCGGGTTGCATAAGGGCGGCTAGTATGGACTGGTTAAGCAAAAGGTGGTATAAAGCTTTAGTAGTTGCTTTGAAATAAGGTGTAACTGCATAAAATCTTAGCTTGAACATTTGTTTCAGTGTAAATGGCAAAAAAATACCTAACTAAAGCGTCACACAGCAAGAAAAGAGTAGGACTTACAATTCGAGATGTTAAGAAAAATATTGCGTAGCATGGCGCACACAACAAAATATAGGATTTTAAATAAAAAGGATGTTTTTGTGATTCACAAACAAATTATTTGTTTATAAACTAGAAGTCCCAGATAACAAAAATAACAGTCAGCTAAAAATCTTTCCAACGTGGGGTAAAAAAAACCTGATACAAGGCATTGTTGTTGTGGTCCGAGCTTTTATGTAAATTATGAGTGCTTCTTCATAAAGTTTTGGCAGAAATCTGTACCTGCCACTTTGATTTCTCTGTTAAATTTTCTCCCAAACCGGTAATCCAACTTCTGAAACTCAATCTCCGCTAGCGGCATTGGCATGGAATCTAAACCTCTGGGCGCGTGCTACAAGCATTTCTTCGCAATTTACTTCAACTGTTGGCTTAAATAAACCCATCCAAGGTTCCGCATATGTCTACTAATTCCCTACAGTGATTTTAATCTCCTTTGCAGTGGGAACATTAAAACGGTCGGTCATTTCGACTTCCAAAACACGTGAAACCGCTTGCTTCAGTGCAATCTCAGACCACTGCCCTCAACCCTCACAGGCATGCATCTTCTTCAACTTTGTTATGATGCCTTAAAAACAAAAAAAAACAGAAAATAGTGTTTATTTAGGCAATACCGACACTAGTATGACTCATACTAGCCGATTGACACTTCACACTAAAAACTGAAGGAAACATAAATCGGTGAGTCAGTGGAATTTCGTGATCCACATTAGGCTACTTAAATATTAATTCTAGTATGACCCTTACCTTTACCCTTAAAAGTATAAATCATGCTGAAAAGAACACCGTTCACCAGCTTCAACACTCAAAAACAAATAAAATTTACTCGTCACACAAATTCAACAGTTACACCACTCATACTTTAGACAATGGCGGAGTGACGTCTGCGCTTTTAGCAAGCACTGCATGATTCTGCTGTTTTGCGCCAAACCCGAGAGACACTAAATGGAGAAAACTACCAGCCAGCCCATACTACACGCTGTCCCCTTACTCTCTTTTGGTACCCCTATCTTTTCTCCTTTGCCGTTGCATTCGCGACAGGAGCATGGAAAGAATAATTGTCGGCAAAACTGTGTACAGTATTAGCTTCAGTTCCTCTGGTTTTCTCGTTGTGGTCACTTCACAAGACATACAATATGCGCTCAAAATATACCGGAATTTTGTAATTTCGCTTACTGCATTAGTCAGATTCACGCAATTTTTTTCGTAGTTGTATAGATAAATATGCTTGAAAAATATCTGTACAATGTTAGTCATATTGGATATTTAGTTTGCTATCAGCTGTCAAAAAGTTTACAAGTGTTTTGGTATTAGCGGCGATTATTTATTTTGTACAAAAATAGGTCAGAGAATTTGTATTATATTTGTTGCAAGAACGGAATGAAGTGCAAGATATGTTAAATGTTACTTCAGGTGAGTCTTCTATGCGTAAAAGAACGGTATAACAGTGGTACACGTTTTTTGAATAAGGCCGTGAAGGCGACGAAGATGACCTGGACACTCTAGCACATCACCAATCGATGAAACCGTGAGAAACGTGAAAGACATGATTGTGAACGATCGCCGGATCACAATCAGAGAAGTAGCTTATGGTGGTGGCATATCAAATAGCTGATGCCATGATTTTTATTCGGATGTTTTCAGTGTAAATCGTATGACACCAAAATTTGTTCCAAAATTATTGAATTTCAAAGAAGAACAGAGGCGAATGCAAGTTGCTCAGGTGTCGCGAGGCGAAGTTAACAACGATGCAGAAATACTGAGATATGTCATAATGGTTGATGAAACACGAGTTCACGGATAAGACGTCGAAACTACGGCTCAACAATTTCAGTCGAAGCTTGCTGGATCGCCTACGCTGCAAAAAGCTCGTGAAGTGCGATCAATTGCGAAGATTATGTTTACTGTGCTCTTCGATTTTAACGGTATAGTTCACAATGATTTCTTGCCGCGAGGACGATCAAAAAATAAGGGACGCTAATTACAAGTTTAATACCGTCTGCGTTTAGCACACCGAAAAAATAACACAAGGATTTGTGGCGAAACAATTCGTGGCTTCTACACCGACATACTGCACCTGCTCACACTTTGTTGCCCGTTCGTAAACGTTTGGCCAAGAACAAAACTGTAATGATGCCCCAGCGTCCACATGTACGACATATCCCATGTGACTTTTTTCTGTCCCTAAAAATAAAGAAAACCAAATGGGTTCTCATTTTACAAATACAGATGAGATTAAAAACGCATCGGTGAGAGACATTGAAGGTATCCCAGAGATCAAAAACCGAAAGTGTTTCGCAGATAGGATCGGGAACTATTTTGAAAAGTGTAACACTGACTTAGGCAAATAAATAAAATTATTTCAAAGAAACAAAAAGTATGTTTCTTTTTGTTTAATCCACCTCGTGTGTCGCAGGAGCTACTGTTTCCTGACCCTTCTGGGAACGAGCTGCCTCAGAATCCCTGCAGTAAACCTCTGCGTAATACACAACTTGGCCTCTCGCAGCGTTTGCCACTGGAGTCTGTTAAGCATCTCCATAACTCTAGTGCCGACTTAAGCTGGGTTTTCCGAGACGAAGGAATTTTGCGCCGCGTAGTACGTAATGTCCTCGGCGAAGTGCGTCGTCCCTCTGTGACAAAACAGTGAATGCGTTTCCCGACAGGGCACAATGCATAGCGCGTCAGCGCTTTACGTCAGGAGTGATAGGTCAGCTGGTTCTGGACGAGTCTATTCGTTGGTCGTTGCGATAGTGAGGCAGTTTCTGCAAGTCAGATAAAGTTCACATGCAAAACAGCGATAAAGTCTGCTAAAAACTACGCGTGCGTTTCAGTGCCAAGGAAGATAAACCGTTTCCATGTTGAAAAACATAATGCTGTCTCTCTGCGCTTCACCTAGCAAATAATCCTCTTCTTCGTGGTCCACTGTATGTTTAACTGCCAGGAAAACCAAGAATTTTCTTTTCCTCCACTCGATCCATCAATATTATACAGTATATTAGAACTTAACCAGAGTAACAACACTTTGTTTGAACACTTTTCCCGGACAGCACATGTGGATATAGCAGTTAACGCGGTCGCTCTTTCATTTTCTGGCAAAATTCAAATGCGCAATGTATAAGTTTTGCGTCCTTGACGACGCAAAACGCCCTGTCCTGTCCATGCGGCGCAAAATTTCTGCTCCTACGAAAAACCGGCTTTAACGATCTCGTGACTCAGTGCGCTACTCTTCGTTGCATCTTCTCGAATGCAATGTCACAAGCACTGTACACTGATGCTGTTGCACTACCTAAGGAATCACCGTTTGGGCACGCACAGATTGAATTAAAAACAAAGAATTCAAGAACAAATTCATTGTGTCCCGCGTCACATAGAGCAGCGACGAATGGGGAACTTCAGCAGTGATTTGGACACCATTTACAGCAATAATTTCCATGCACTAATATTGGATTTATGTCTCTTAAAAGGTAAGTGTTGATAGTTCAGTGTATGTCATGGAATGTTGTTACAGGATTTCTTCTAGTTGTTTTGGAGTGGTTCTTAAGTTTCTGTCTGTTATATTGGGCATTATCTCAGATAAGTAGACACTTTCGTAAAGGTAAGGAATGGACTATGCCCATGTTAAACACAACCAAAGGAGATACGATGGACCACCCAACATTCACTTGCGATGTCAGGTAAGCGTCTACACAGTCTTCAACGCATAATGGGTTCACATCGCTGCTGACTTATGTTAGACGCCCTTGTTTGCTGCTGTTACCACATTTGCTCAACACTGCCGACACCTACAGTGAAGGAAAATTAGTGTTTAACGTCCCGCCGACGTCAATAACCTTTAGCCGTCGACATTTGGACGTTAACGTTGAGCGTGGCGAGTTCAACGTGCTGCTGAACGCTCAGGAACGATGCGACTTTGCGAATTCTGCATGTCTCAACGATGTATAAGCTATCGCAGCGCGCTCCAACGGCAGTTCTCGGCTGTATCCGGTTCGCGAATGACTGTTTACTAAATGGACGGACGTAAAATTCCTATGTTAGTCCTATTAAAACCTACTTTCCTTCCCGTATCCTTGTGCTGGTCTTGCTTTACTGTATGTAGTGTACATAAACAGAAACTTCAATATCCATGAACATGTTATAAGGCAAATAGGAAAGTACCATACCTACTCAGTAAGGACATCGTCTTATAAAAGTTCCATTACAAATAACGCGACACAAATTTACAGCAGATCTCCACAGAAAACAAAAATTATTTCATCACTCTCATTTTCATCATTTAGTAACACATCTTACTTCATCACGGTTCCTGCTCAGTAGCAGAATCTATACAACAAGTGAAATACAACACTTAAAACAAGAAAGTGCGACATGCGTTACTGCAAGCAGTGCAAGTTCTCTTGTAGATTAAGCCAATCGAACAAATATAAGCGCGCGCTTATATTTAAATAACATCGAGTATGGTAGACTTTACTTCTGTTAAACTAATAAGAAAATATCAGAACCTATCCGAAAACAGGAAGTTAGTAAAAAAAATTGGAGCTAGTGAGACGGGAACCAAAAACACATCATCATACCTTACACAGCTACAACTCTACTCATTACGCTACAGTAATCATGAATTATTCACTACCATACCACTTCAGTCCGGAACCGCGTGACTGCTACGGTCGCAGGATCGATTCCTGCCTCGGGCATGGATGTGTGTGATGTCCTTAGGTTAGTTAGGTTTAAGTAGTTGTACGTTCTAGGGGACTGATGACCTCAGATGTTGAGTCCCATAGTGCTCAGAGCCATTTGAACCACTACCATACTTTGTTTATGACCACATGTCTTACCTTCTCCTGAAAGCCGTAAGCGTAAATATGTTATTAACTCACATTTAACTATAACAAATTGTACTAACAAGGGAACCTCCCCATCGCACCCCCCTCAGATTTAGTTATAAGTTGGCACAGGGATAGGCCTTGAAAAACTGAACACAGATCAATCGAGGAAACAGGAAGAAGTTGTGAGGAACTATGAAAAAAATAAGCTAAATATACAAACTGAGTAGTCCATGCACAACGTAGGCAACATCGAGGTGAATGTTAGCTGATGAGCGCCGTGGTCCCGTGGTTAGCGTGAGCAGCTGTGGAACGGCAGATCCTTGGTTCAAATCTTCCCTCGGGTGAAGATTTTAATTTTTTATTTTCAGATAATTATCAAAGTTCAGCCACTCACACATAATCAACTTCGCTCTCCAAAATTCCAGGACATGTTCAGATTTGCTTGGACATATACAGAATTTGATGGTCTACGCACAGAAACATTTGAAAACGTAAAAAACATATGTTTTGACAGAGCACAGGGAAAACTGAGCGACTCTGAAACTGTTGCATTCATTTGATGCAGTTTATGTGACAAACTCTTATGTTTTCCTCACTTTTTTTGGAGTGATTATCACATCCACAAGAAAACCTAAATCGGGCAAGGTAGAAGAATCTTTTTACCCATTCGCCAAGTGTACAAGTTAGGTGGGTTGCCAACATATTCCTGTCATGTGACGCACATGCCGACACCAGTGTCGTATAGAATATATCAGACGTGTTTTCCTGTGGAGGAATCGGTTGACCTATGACCTTGCGATCAAATGTTTTCGGTTCCTATTGGAGAGGCACGTCCTTTCGTCTACTAATCGCACGGTTTTGAGGTGCGGTCGCAAAACACAGACACTAAACTTATTACAGTGAACAGAGACGTCAATGAATGAACGGACAGATCGTAACTTTGCGAAAATAAAGAAAGTAAAATTTTCACTCGAGGGAGGACTCGAACCAAGGACCTTTCATTCCGCAGTTGCTCACTCTAACCACGAGACCACGGCGCTCATTTGATATCGTTCTCCTTTATGTTGCCTATGTTACACATGGACTACTAAGTTTGTATATTTTGCTTATTTTTTCATAGTTCCACACAACTTCTTCCTGTTTTCTCGATTGATCTGTGTTCAGTATTTCAAGGCCTATCCACTGTGCCAATTTATAACTAAATCTGAGGGGGGTGCGATGGGGAGGTTCCCTTGTAAGAACAACACGTTTTTGATGAATCCTTAAAGTGCCATTGCCTTAACGGCATACTTTCATAATACGCAAGTTACAATAATCCCTCCGGCTTGCTGGAAGTAAGTAAACAATTCTTTAACAACCAAGATGAGTTTCTCGTCATTTTATTACAAAAAATTGCAAAATTAACGACGTGTTTTCGAGAGATCTTCAATTTGCTTGGGCTTGGAAACGGCGTATATAGATCTACATATGGACTTAAACTGAAAGTCAAATATGGCGTCTTGCGACTCCTTACTGAAGGGAGACGGTGTGCATGTGACGTAGGTGGTGTTCTTCCACCTCAGAGGTCTTCGGTCAAGCACACGTTCAGAATATCTGACAGGCTTGATAGTCTATGACGTCAGACACTCGGCACGCTCGATTGCACGGTGCGAATGCCGAGAGATGGAAAACAAGCTCTTATGGGGTAAGGACGGGGAAAGAAATTAGCCGTGACTTCACAGGAACTACACTGGCAATGGCGTTACCGAATAAGGAAAAACACGCGTAACGTAATTATATGGATGCCCCGACGGGGATCTGAACAGTCGCTGCTACTGACTTTATATCCTGCGCATTAACCGCTGCGTCACCTTCGGCAGTGATACTTGCTGTGTAAGGTTCGACTATTAGCTACGTTCTTCGTGGGTTGGGGCTTAGCGAATTTGCTCGCCGCAAGAGTTCATTGGCTGGCGACTGCGACCCAGGGGGCAGGGGGTCCACACACAGTGAACAAACACACGCCTGACTACTTGCCTGGGCTCCCGTTAGACGTACTCCGTTCGCGAGGACGCGCAAATTTCGCTCGTCAGCATGCTGCGGCGAAATCAGCCTTTGCTTCCTGGTTCAGCGTTGTCTCATTGTCAAGGACTACTTTGGCCTGGTGTTGTTCGTTACGTGAACCTGCTGACGTTAAACGTTACACGGAGCTTTAAAGCTTGCTGCTCATTGCGAAAACAAAAGATTTGCCAAGTACACCACAAGAAACTTTTCTGAATATTCCAGTTAATGGATTAGAAACACAATACAGGGTTCCGAAAATAAAGGACTGTGGTACGAACATTTATTTACAATGAAAGACGACAACGAAACTGTGGTCTACTTATAAAAGTCCAGAAAGTAATTGTATGGTGAACATGATATACTGCGAAGTATGGATGAAGGGCAACAGGCTGATTCTTTATTTCTATATTCCCGGGTATCATTTGACACGGTGCCCCACTCCAGATTGTTAATGAAGTAACGTGCATATGGGATAGGTTCCCGGATATGCGAGCGGCTGGATGACTTCTTAAGTAATGTGACGCAGTATGCTGCTCTCGACGGCGAGCGTTCATCACAGACAATGGTATCATCGAGAGAGCCCCACGGAAGTGTGACAGGATCGCTATTATTTATAAAGGACCCGGCGAGCTGGGAGGGCAGCAATCTGCGCTTGTTTACTGACGATGCTGTTGTGTACGGGAAGGAGTCGAAGTTGAGTGACTCCAGGAGGATACCAAATTACTTAGACAAAATTTCCTGTTGGTGTGATGAATGGCAGCCAACTCTACATGTAGAAATATGTAAGTTAATGCGGGTGAGTAGGAAAAATAAACCCGTAATGTTCGGATACAGTATTAGTAGTGTGTTGCCTGACTTTATCACAAACTCGTAATATTCGGGTACTGTATCAGTAGTGCTCTGCTTGACACAATCACGTCGTTCAAATATCTAGACACAACGTTGCAAAGCCATATGACATGGAACGAGCATGTACTGTGGTAGAGAAGGTGATTGGTCGACTTCCGTTTATTAGGAGAATTTTTGGAAAGTGTGGTTCACCTGTAAAGGATACCGCATATAGGAAGCTTGCGCGATCTCTTCTTGAGTACCGCTTGAGTGTTTTTGGATCCGCGGCAGGTCGAATTAAAAGAAGACATTGAAACAGTTCAGAGGCTGCTAGATTTGTTACCTGTAGGTTCGAACAACACGCAAGTGTTCCGGAGATGCTTTGGGAACTCAAGTGGGGATCCCTGGAGAGAAGACGGCGTTCTTTTGGAGAAACATTAATGAGAAAATTTAGAGAACCGGCTATTGAAGGTGACTGCAAACAATTCTGCTGCCGCCAACATACACTTCGCCTAAAGCCGTCGGCACACGGACCGTGCTGTCGAACGTTAACGTTGAGCGTGCCAAGTTCAACGTGCTGCTGAACGCTCAGGAACGATGCGACTTGTGCATACGGTACGTGGGCCCCAACGTGGTATACGCGATCGCAACGCACTCCAGCAACAGTTGAGGGATGTTTCTAGTTCGTAAATCACACTGTTTACTCAACAGGCGCGCGTAAAATTCCCAGGTTAGCTCTATTAAAACGCACATTTCTTCCATCGTCCACGAAAATAAAGTACCATGTCCAATCAATAAGGACACACGCTTATAAAAGTTCCATTACAAGCAGTGCCTTACAAACTTGGAATACTTCTCCGCATAAGATAAACATTATTTCATCATTCCCACATTTTAGTAAAACCCCAAGGTCAGTCTTACTTGATCACTTTTCCTACCCAGTAGCAGAATCTTTGCAACATGTGAATTACGAAGCGTAAAAGAAGAAGGAGAAAAATATCTTTATACAAGTAGCGCAAGCTGTCCTTTAGATTAAGCCAATCGAACAAAGTCACCCCTCAAAAAAATGTTAACTTGTATTTATGGCTCTGAGCACTATGGGCCTTAACATCTGAGGTCATCAGTCCCCTAGAACTCAGAGCTACTTAAACCTAACTAACCTAAGGACATCACATACATCCATGCCCGAGGCAGGATTCGAACCTGCGACCGTATCGGTCGCGCGGTTCTGGACTGAAGCGCCTAGAACCGCTCGGCCACCCTGGCCGGCCGAACTTGTATTTACATAACATCAAATATTATAGTCTATACTTATATTAAACTAATAATAAAGTATCAGAACCTAACAAAAACGCGAAAGTTAGGGGAAAAAACTGGTTGTGTCAGGACGCGAACCACCGCCCCAACAAAAAAAAAAACACGTTTTAGGACAGTGGCGCTATTTATTACGCTAAACCAACATCATACCTTTTTTTTTCTAATCATAGTATCTTACCGCTTGCTAGAAACCTGAATCGTAGATATGTTACTAACTGAAATTTAATTATAACAAATTGCACCAAGAACATTCCGTTTTGGGTGGATCTTCAGTGTGTCGCTGCCTTCAAATTGCCTACTCTCATTATAAGCAAGTTACAATAATTCTTTTGCCACGAACTTGATGTTTTTCATTATTTTATTGGAACGAATCACACAGTTAACAACGGATTTTGCAGTGATTCTCAATTTGCTGGTGCTCGTAACGGCATATATACATATAGGCTTGAAATGAATGCCAATATGGCGCCTCACAACTCTGTACTGAAGGGAGACGGCGTGCTTGTAACGTAGGTGGCGTTGTTCCATCTCATTGGTCAACGCTCAGACGCACGCTCAGAATATCTTACATACCAGATATTGCTCTGCACGTTCGGAAAGACTCCCGAGCGTGCTATTCCATGCTGTGACATCAGAAACTCGGCACGCTCAACGCTCAACGTTCGGATGCACGGTCCGTGTGCCGACGGCTTATGGAGCACGACGATAAGATACGAGAATTTAGGTCTCATGTGGAGGCATATCGACAGTCATTT
The DNA here is from genome assembly GCF_021461385.2 of Schistocerca piceifrons. Classification (NCBI taxonomy): domain Eukaryota; kingdom Metazoa; phylum Arthropoda; class Insecta; order Orthoptera; family Acrididae; genus Schistocerca; species Schistocerca piceifrons. The sequence goes on from NC_060139.1 coordinate 345,723,814, forward strand.
TACCCTCGCTCTAAAGTGTGGTCCATTGATCGTGACCGGGCCAAATATCTCAAAAAAACGTCAAACGAAAAAACTACAAAGACCGAAACTTGTCTATCTTGAAGCGTGAAACCAGATGGCGCTGTGGTTGGCCCGCTAGATGGCGCTGCCATAGGTCAAACGGATATCAACTGCGTTTTTTAAAATAGGAACCCCTTTTTTTTACATAATGGTGTAGTACGTAAAGAAATATAAATGTTTTAGGTGGACCACTTTTTTCGCTTTGTGATAGATGGCGCTGTAATAGTCACAAACATATAGCTCACAATTTTAGACGAACAGTTGGTAACAGGTAGGTTTTTTAAATTAAAATACAGAACGTAGGCACATTTAAACATTTTATTTCGGTTGTTCCAATGTGATACATGTACCTTTGTGAACTTATCATTTCTGAGAATGCATGCTGTTACAGCGTGATTACCTGTAAGTACAACATTAATGCAATAAATGCTCAAAATGATGTCCGTCAACATCAATGCATTTGGCAATACTTGTAACGACATTCCTCTCAACAGCGAGTAGTTCGGCTTCCGTAATGTTCGCCATGCATTGAGAATGCGCTGACGCATGTTGTCAGGCGTTGTCAGTGGATCACGATAGCAAATATCCTTCAACTTTCCCCACAGAAAGAAATCCGGAGAAGTCTGATTCGGTGAACGTGCGGGCTTTGGTATGGTGCTTCGACGACCAATCCACCTGTCATGAAATATGCTATTCAATACCGCTTGAACTGCACGCGAGCTATGTGCCGGACATCCATCATGTTGGAAGTACATCGCCATTCTGTAATGCAGTGAAACATCTTGTAGTAACATCGGTAGAACATTGCGTAGGAAATCAGCATACATTGCACTATTTAGATTGCCATCGATAAAATGGGGGCCAATTATCTTTCCTCCCATAATGCCGCACCATACATTAACCCGCCAAGGTCGCTGAAGTTCCACTTGTCGCAACCATCATGGATTTTCCGTTGCCTAATAGTGCTTATTATGCCGGTTTACGTTACCGCTGTTGGTGAATGACGCTTCGTCGCTAAATAGAACGCTTGCAAAAAATCTGTCATCGTCCCGTAATTTCTCTTGTGCCCAGTGGTAGAACTGCACACAACGTTCAAAGTCGTCGCCATGCAATTCCTGGTGCATAGAAATATGGTACGGGTGCAATCGATGACGATGTAGCATTCTCAACACCGACGTTTTTGAGATTCCCGATTTGTCTGCTACTGATGTGCGGGTTAGCCACGACAGCAGCTGAAACACCTACTTGGGCAATATCATTTAATGCAGGTCGTGGTTGACGTCTCACATGTGGATGAACACTTCCTGTTTCCTTAAATAACGTAACTATCCGGCGAACGGTTCGGACACTTGGATGATGTCGTCCAGGATACCGACCAGCATACATAGCACACGCCCTTTGGGTATTTTGATCACAATAGCCATACATCAACACGATATCGACCTTTCCCGCAATTGGTAAATGGTCCATTTTAACACGGGTAGTGTATCACTAAGCAAATACCGTCCGCACTGGCGGAATGTTACGTGATACCACGTACTTATACGCTTGTGACTATTACAGCGCCATCTATCACAATGCGAAAAAAGTGGTCCAACTAAAACATAATTCTTTACGTACTGCACGAATATGTACTAAAAATGGGGGTTCCTATTTTTAAAAACGCAGCTGATATCCGTTTGACCTAGGGCAGCGCCATCTAGCGGGCCAACCATAGCGCCCTTCAAGCTAGACGAGTTTCGTTCTTTGTAGTTTTTTCGTTTGATGCTTATTTCGTGAGATATTTGGCCCTGTTACTATCAATGGACCACCCTGTATATGCGAGTGGCACAGGAAAGTAAATGACTAGCACAGGGTACCGTCCACCATGCACCGTACCGTGGCTTGTGCAGTATGTATGTAGATGAAGATGCAGACGTAGAATGGTCTTAGGTACACTGTGGACATTGGAGTGCTTGTACAGCCCATCAGCTAACCTGATCTCATTCCTACGGTCCATGTATGGAACGTCATCGAGCGAGACTGTGCGCCGTGGACCACGCTTCAAGGAATCTCCCTATGCTGTGGGTGAAGGTCGGTTGGTCATGGATGAAGATAACTCTTTATCGATTTAAGAGTCTCGTGGAGTCCATATAATGACGCATTGACGCATCACCACACCCATTATGGAGTAACTGGGTGCTAAACGCCAATAGATAGTCTTTTTTTCGATTGCCCATTAGTGAACCAAAGAAAATTCCTTGAAGACAGGGGGATAATATCGCTATAGATATTTGCGTCATCGATATCTCATAAAAAATACTGAGCACGGAAGTCATATCAGAACAATGTCATAAAGCGACTCTCTGTAATCTGACGAAAAGAGGGAAAAAAACTGTTACACAACGAGAGGAATTTGGAAAAGACCGCTCTGACGAGCTGAGACAGGCTTACCGGATATATTGCCGAGTTTGCTGTTGCCTCCACCACTCTCATTACATTCTGCGGCTGCAATGGTACTGTCAACTGCGAACAGGTGGATTGTACGCTCACGCGTGAGCATCACGAAGCCTCTCAAATTGCAGGCAAACTGCAGGAAGAGGTACTCATCTCTTCGTCCGTCACGACACAACGAAACTACCGCAGTACGAGCATCTTCATAGACAAGGCACACTCCGCAGCCGTGCAGGTTTTTTTTTTTCGCTTTTACAGCCTCTGTGCCTAGGAGCACGATCTCCAGTAATAGTTTTGTTGGATAATGAACAGTGACTACCGGGGATTTCGGGAAGACTGGACCGGGGGTTTACAAACCTTCATTCATATTTTTATTACAAAACTTAACTACAGTTAAAATTAGCAATTTACTCAGTGATTAAATATCTTTGGCATCAGGGTCACCAAACAATTTTATTATTAGTAAATATGAGTGGAGATTTTGCATGTAGTAAGTTAAGAAGCAATGAATTAACATATAAAGCATTTAAATCCCAATGAAAACAAATTCAATTCGTTAATTAGAATTATAATATTAATTTAATCTTCGGTAAGAACTTGGAACAGAATTTTACCATAAAGAAAACAGACCATACGCCTTCAACCCAATTACAGCACAAAGCACAGTCTAAACTTACAAAAATGTAAGAAGCAAGGCGGAACAATTTTCGGTATACAGGCACTCAGCAGAAAATGAATATTACAGGATAAAAAGGTCGCCAATACTGCTCCCACAAAGGGGATTTTAATGTACAGGAAGAACAAGGTAAATAGTGGCCTCAATAAAGATATACAAACTAATGACCAAGTTATTAATTGGAATGGCGGACTCTTGGGGTGCTTGAACTCTAGTGGTTGATGCCAAAATATCTGAAAAAGATCCGGCACGTTACTTAATTTCTATCCCGGAACTGCCGGACGATATTACGTGGGTTAGTCCCAAGTCCTGCGACCGAACACAGGACCATGGAACTTATAGCATGGGCACAACTCGTACGCGTCGTACCAGCTAGGACTAATGTAATCGTGAGGCGGCTACGTGGCATACATACCACAGATCAGTACACAATACTAGGTAGCATACAAAGGTCATATGTAACAAATAAGAACCCACTAGACAATTTATCATAGTATTCAGCACTTTCGGCCATCCTGATCCACTGACTTACAAGCGAACACAAATTGCCGCGCGGTTTGAGGCGCCACGTCACGTATTGCGCGGCCTCTCCTGCCGGAGTTCGAGTCCTCCCTCGGGTATGGGTGTGTGTGTTGTACTTAGCACAACTAAGTTTAAGTAGTGAATAAGTCTAAGGACCGATGACCTCAGCAGTTTCCCTTAGGAATTCACACAGATTTCAACATTTTTGATCACAAATTCAAACCGAAACCTGAGGAGCAATGTGTGCTTACAGATGAACACACAAAAACCATATTATAATTAATAAAAATGCCTACTTCCGCGCTAACGAGGACGGAATAAAACATTAAATACAACCCCAGGTGCTCAGTCCGGAACCGCGCGACTACTACGGTCGCAGGTTCGAATCCTGCCTCGGGCATGGATGTGTGTGATGTCCTTAGGTTAGTTAGGTTTAAGTAGTTCTAAGTTCCAGGGGACTGATGACCACAGATGTTAAGTCCCATAGTGCTCAGAGCCATTTTTGAACAACCCCAGGTGAGACTATTTGACGTACTATAGTATAAATTAACAATCATGTAAATATACTAGTACAAATTTAAAACCAAACTTTAAAAACACTTAAACGACCAGATTTGATTATTATCCTGGCTTACAGCAGAGCCAAACGAACGCCAAGATTTATGAACAAGGAGTAACTGAATGCATATAGCACTTAATCCGTTGTATTAAATGTTACATATGAAACTGTCGACAACGGAAGAGACCATAGTCAAATATTTTAAGCTTCTGAGCAGGAGTAACACATTAACAAATACAGCACCTGCTTACCCGTACGCAGAATAGCCTGCAATAGACTAAATCAAGACTTAAGAAAAAAAAAAGACAGTTACACAAACAAATTCATAAAATATAATGCATAAATGGCAGCATATGACAAGCAGAAATTTAATAGCGTGACAAATCACTTGAAGTCACTACTCAGTAACAGGCTAACGGACCAGTCACTATCTTTACCCGTCGCAACATACAACTGCGGTCTGTTCCAAATGTTGTGATTATGTTATAGACCAGGCCACTGCGATATGCGATATGTCACTACAAACAGAAGCAATCAACATCATCTAAACGCGTGATTTCGTCTCCATATGTGGCAATCTTACTGTAATCAATAGCAGTACTTCAGTGACATAAGGTACAAATCGCACAAGCTATCCTTCTGCACTCATGGCAAGAAAGCAGTTCCCCTTTCTCTCTCTTCTCTTCCAACCGCGGAGCGATCCGCCTCCTCTCCGAGCCGACTGCCAACTCTCGTCTTCATGGCGACGGGACGTAACTTTCAGCTTCCTTCTCCCTCCCCTCCCCTCCCCTCCCCTCCCCCCCCCCCCCCCCCCCGCCAAATCCCTGATACATGGAACTCGCCGAAGTGGCGTCTAATCGAAAGATTTGCACCCTGCCATTGAGCCACATACGAAATTATTATTACGAGGGCGTGGACAAACCATGCACTTACGTGAAGAATCGATAACCAGAGAATCACAATGGTTCACATCAGGAATTACTATCGGGAGATGTCTTCGTTAACAAAGACATGCACCAAACTTTTCCAGAGCACTGACAACGAATTACTGAATCGAAAAAAATGTTTCCAATTCTTGCACAGCACTAATCGCAACATTCGATCATCGACTACATTCAGGACGGTCGCGAGACATATGAATGCATAACATCAGCACTGATGACGTTCTCTGTTCAGCTGAACCGTCATCATCAGCTCCTGAAGGGTCGGGCCTGGTGTTCTAGCGATAGAGCGGGTGGCTAGAAACAGATAAGCCGCGTGATCATGGAAATGTTCATTCTGCGTTTAATCTAGCATTCCTGTCCCAACGACGTGAAAAGGGATGAGAAACGACACGTGGTTCGGAATCAGCGTTAAACTCAGGGGACCCTTCCCCATTTGGATACATGAGAGAGATAAGGGGCATGGAACTCGCCGAAGTGGCGTCTACTCGAAAGATTTGCACCCTGCCATTGAGCCACATACGAAATTATTATTACCAGTCACTGAAGAGAATGATCGCGCAGAATCGTTAATAATGAAGGAGGAGCCAATGTTATTATCAAGTTCCTGAGCAGTGTATGTTACATTACCACGTGGAGGTATACTTTGGGTCGGTCTGTCATTCTACAGTACTACATTAAAACAAGGATTTTTTTGTCTTTGGATACTAAATTCCTTGACAGAGTGGCACATGGTACATGGTGTTTTGTAGTCCAACTCACTGTTAAAAACAGCAGACACTGTCATATATAAAACATATCACATGGCACTAATAAATGCAAGGCGTAAAATACTACTCGCGAGTTTTAAGATAAGGCTGCACATATGATCGCTCGTCTGTCCATAAAGCAACAGTAGCCGTTCTCTTCAGCGTACGGTAAGTAATGAAACATGTCTTGAGTCTAAAAATAAAACAAAAAATACTTATTACTACGTGGTAATCTGATCTCCTGCTTCATGTGCCAGATGCACGTAAACCTATCATTCCTAGATGGACATTCAAATTTCACAATAGCAGCTAATTCGTGACAGTATTACACTCATTTCGTCACGCCTTAGCAGCAATAATGGGCTTCAAAGTATTCGAGCACCTTTCCTTCAGCTGTCTTCTCTACGACCGTTCGGCGAACGATGCTGCGAATGGGCCTCTGCAGCAGCCGTCTGAATCATGCACCCATTCTGACAACTGTTCATGGACGACAAAGGCTACAATTTGCCAATAACGCAACTGGACGTCCACCCGAGTCGCGATAGGTGACCTTTTCAGATGAATCACGTTTTATGCACCGTCGGACAGATGGCCGTTGGTGCGTATGCCGTGAAACGTCACAAAGCTAGAACCCTGTAACAATAATCAGAAGAGTCCAGGCCGGAAGCATTCCCTGGGTATCTCGTCATTCTAGAAGCCGCAGTAGAACAACACAAATAGGCATCTGTCCTTGGGGACCATGTCCAGCCCTACAAGCAGTTTTGTTTTTCCTCGGAATGATGGCATCTACCGTCAGAACATTGCAACGTGCCACACAGCTCTCAGTGTAAGCGCATGGTTCGAAAAGCTCCAGGATGAGTTTACCATGCTCCCCTGTCCACCAAACTCTCCGGATTTAAACCCAATCGAGACCACCTCAATCGGGCAGTTCGTGTCATGGACCTTCAACCAAGAAACATAGCACAGTTGGCCACAGCACTGGTGTCGACACGCCTCCACATCCCTGTCAGTACCTTCCAGAACCTCACCGACTCTCTCCCTGGACGTCTCGCGGTGGTCCACGCTGCTGCGAAAGGTGGTTATTAAGGCTTTTAACAGGTAGTCACATTAATGTGACTCGACAGTGCAATTACTGAGAGAAGTCAAAGTCAAGCACGTGTTGTCCATGGCATAGAATGCTGAACTTGAAGGGAGATAAAAAGCTGATAAAAGGTGAAGTAGCTGTTATGTTTGCTAAGCTAGCTGCTTCGCATAAACCAATAAGACAGTTCTTCCCCGACAGGTTACTGCAATTCAGCTCTCGTCCTTGGCTGAGTGGAAGGTTGTTACACCTGATGGAGTGCCTGTGAGATTCTTTTTATACGTGGTGTCCGGAACGTTTAGGATCCACACTGTAGAGACAGTAGAGGATACTAAACAGAGTATTTTGATACAAGGAGCCAATTATCAGAAATGAGTATTTGAGGCGATTCGAATTCTGGAATGAACAATGCGTGTGAGAAACATGTTTTTGAACTGCTTATGTTTCATAGCAAACAGCTTCATGATGAATCGACATTGGCGGCGCTGTATTGACAAACTGTACACAATTGTCTTGATAAGGGCAGAGTGGAGTTTGCAACTAATTACGGTTTTATGAGTGATTGTCTAAGATGGATTACTCTCTAAAGCAACTTCCAGATATACATATAATGTATGGAGCAGAAGAATGCAATCTCTTGATAGCCGAAAGAACGTAAAGGCCCAAGATTCACTACAGACATCACCCTAATTGAAAGAAATTTATCAGCTTGGAAAAAAATTACGAGAAATTGGGCCATTCAAGCCACAGAGAGCTGGTCAAGTTTCTCAACAAAGAATGGTTCACACAGTTAAATTTGAGAAGTTTGTGCCGCATCGCGTAGAAGAGTCATCTGCACCCCTCACCTTGCTTGTGAAACGCATATTTCGAAGAATACACTGTGAACTATACTGGTGGAGCAACAGTTACACTGCTATAGTAAATAACAAGTGCAAGCAATAGGCCAATAGATTTTAAACCCACAATTCAGTTCCTTCAATAGAGTATATGGTAATGCAAGAAATCAGACTGGCAGTCGTCATTTTGAACAGCAAGTTATCAGTTAAAGGAACTGCCGTAAGGTTTAAATTATTTATGTTAATATAAAACTAAATATCCCTTTACGACTGTTAGTCCTTAATCTCGAAGTACCCAATTTAGCAACCTATGTCGCCAGTACCATTTTAACGCTAAAAATGTCTCAACAGATGTCCTATGATCCTGTCCCTTCTCCTTGTCAGTGTTTTCCACATATTCCTTTCCTCTCAAACTCTCCGCGGAACCTCCTCGTTCATTACCTTATCAGTTCACCTAATTTTGAACATTCGTCTGTGGCACAACATCTCAAATGCTTCGATTCTCTTCTGTTCCAGTGCTCCCACAGTCCATGTTTCACTGCAATACAATTCTGTGCTCCAAACGTACATTCTCAGAAATTCCTTTCTCAAATTACGGCCTATGTTTGAGACAAGACGATTTATCTCGGCCAGGAATGCTCTTTTTGCAGTGCAGGTCTGCTTTTGATGTCCTCTTTGCTCCGTCCGCCATTAGTTAATTTGCTGCGTAGGTAGTAGAACTCCTTAAGTTCGTGACCGTCAATCCTGATGTTAAGTTTCTCGCTGTTTTCATTTCTGCTACAACAATATTGTACTTTTCATTACCTTCGTCTTTCTTTGATTCACTCTCAATCCATATTCTGAACTCATTAGACCGATCATTCCATTCAGATCATGTAACTATTCTTCACCTTCACTGAGGACAGCAATGTCATCAGCGAATCCTATCATTGATATCCTTTCACCTCGAATTTCAATTCCACTTCTGAACCTTTCTTTTATTTTCATCATTGCTTCTTCTATGTGAAGATTGAACAATACGGGCGAAAGACTACATTCCTGTCTTATACCATTTTTAATGCGACCACTGCGTTTTTGGTCGTCCACTCTTGGCTCTTGTACATATTGTATTTACCCGTCTCTCCCGATAGCTTACCCCTATTTTTCTCAGAATTTCCAACATCTTGCGTCATGTTACACTGTCGAACGTTTCTTCCAGGTCGACAAGTCCTATGAACATACCTTGATTTTTCTTTAGTCTTGCTTCCATTATCAACCGCATCGTCAGGATTGCCTCTGGTGCCTTTACATTTCCTAATGCCAAACTGATCGTCACCTCCTCAAGTTTCTTTTCCATTCTTCTGTATGTTATTCTTAGATTACAAGTTGTAACCAACTTGGATGGGTGAGCTGTTAAGCTGATTGTGTGATGATTCTCGCACGTGTCAGCTCTCGCAGTCAGGAATTGTGTGGATGATATTTTTCCGAAAGTCAAATGGTATGTTGCCAGACTCATACATTCTACAACCCAACGTGAATAGTCTTTTTTTCTTTTTGCCACTTCCCCCAATGATTTTAGAAATTCTGATGGAATGTTATCCATCCCTTCTGCCTTATTTGATCTTAAGTCTTCCAAAGCTCTCTTAAATTCTGATTCTAATACTGTATCCTCTGTCTCTTCTAAATCGACTACTGTTCCTTCCTCTATCATATCAGACAAATCTTCCCCCCTCCTCTCCTCCCCCACAGAGGCCTTCAATGTAATCTTTCCACATATCCCCTCATTCCCCTGCATTTAACATTGGAATTCCCGTTGCACTCTTAATGTTACCACTCTTGCTTTTAATTTCACCGGTTGTTTTGACTTTCATAAATGCTGAGTGATTCCTTCCAACAATCATTTCTTTTTCGATTTCTTCACATTTTTCATGTAGCTATTTCGTCTTAGCTTCCCTGCACTTCCTATTTATTTTATTCCTCAGCGACTTGTATTTCTGTATTCCTGAATTTCCCTGAACATTATTCTGTACTTTCTTCTTTCATCGTTCAACTGAAGTATTTCTTCTGTTACCCATGGTTTCTTTGCAGTTACCTTCTTTGTACCTACGTTTTACTTTCCAACTTATGTGATTGCCCTTTTTAGAGACGTCCAATCCTCTTCAATAGTACAGCCCACCGAGTTATTACTTACTGCTGTATCTATAGCCTTAGAGAACTTCAAGCGTATCTCGTCATTCCTTAGAACTTCCATATTCCACTTCTTTGCGTACATATTCCTCCTCATTAATCTCTGAAACTTCAGCTTACTCTCCATCACCAGTACATTGTGATCTGAGTCCGTATCTGCTGCTGGGTACACCTTACAATCCAGTATCTGATTTCGGAACCTCTGTCTGACCATGATGTAATCTAACTCAATCTTCCCGTATCACCCGACCTTTTCCAAGTATACCTCCTCCTCTTCTTGTGATTCGTGAACAGAGTATTCGCTATTACTAGCTGAAATTTATTACAGAACTCAATTGGTCTTCCTCCTCTCTCATTCTTTCTCCCAAGCCCATACTTGTCTGTAACATTTTATTCTATTCCTTCCCCTACAACTGCATTCCAGTCCCCCATGACTATTAGATTTTCATCTTCAGCTCGCAACGTCGGCATGTATACCTGAATTAACGTTGTTGGTGTTGGTTTACTGTCGATTTTGATAAGAACAACCCCTTCACTGAACTGTTCACAATAATACACTCTCTGCCCTACCTTTATATTCATAACGAATCCTACTCCAATTATATCATTTTCTGCTGCTGTTGATGTTACCCTATACTCACATGACCAGAAATCCTTGTCTTCTTTCCATTTCACTTCACTGACCCCTGCTTATCTAGATTGAGCCTTTGCATTTCTCTTTTCAGATTTTCTAGCTTCCCTACAGGTACAAGCCTCTGACATTCCACGCCCCGAACTGTAGAACGTTATCCTTTCGTTAGCTACTCAATCTCTTTCGCATGGTCACCTCCCCTTTAGCAGTCCCCTTCCAGAGATCCGAATGGGGGACTATTCTGGAATCCTTTGCCAATGGTGAGATCATCATGACATTTTTTCAATTACAGGCCACATGTCCTGTGGATACACGTTAAGTGTCTTTAATACAGAATTCCATTGTCTTCTGCATCCTCATGCCGTGATCATTGAAGATTCTTCCGCCTTTAAGGGCAGTTTCCCACCCGAAGGACAAGAGAGTGCCCTGAACCTCTGTCCGCTTCTCCGCCCACTTTGACAAAGCCGTTGGCAGAAAGAGGGTGACTTCTTACGCCAGAAGTCTTCGGCCACCAATGGCGTGTATTAATCGAAATTTAAGCGGTGGCGGATCTCGAACTCGGGACCGAGGACGTTTTGATTCCTGATCAAAGACGCTACCCCCCCCCCCCCCTCATTTTTTTATCTCATTTTGTTCTGGTTGTTCCAGTTACCGTGCTGGCACCCCTAGACCACTGGTTGTATTAATGGATAAAATGATGAACAACTACACAAGGACAGAGTTAGGTGTGAAATCCAAAACAGAGAAAGTTACACAGAAGAAAAATGTAGGTCAGAGTCTAGGACTCCAATGTAATTCTTACAGATTGTAAACCTTTATGGAGAATATGATTGGGCAGACCGAGAACACCGCATGGGAAGCTGGAATATGCTTATCTTAACCTAAACCTGGAATATCAGAAAAAGAAAGTTTTGTGCTTGCACATGACTGCATGCATAGAGATTGAATTACTACTTAGCAAAAATCAATATCGTCTTCGCAAATATCGATCGTGTGAAGCCCAACGTGTTCTGTTTGGCCACGACATGGTAACGACAGTAGACACTTGAGGCGAAACAAGCGCTGTATCATTTTGAGAGATACAGAGGCAAATGAGTATGTTAGGACTTTCTCCAGTTCACTGTTACCAGGGCCACGTCAGCATTACACACCTATGGTTAGCATACAAAGGACTGAACCATAATCTAAGAGGGAAATTAAAAATTAAAATAACTTTCCCAAATTTTGTCAGTGTGTGCTTCAGTATATTGTTGTTAAGATTGTGAAATATTAGAATTATCTAATTAATGTGTTTAGCTAAATTTATTATTTTAAGAAAAAAATAAGTGGCGCTAAATAATGAAGCTAGAAAGCTAAGAATTGTTCAGAATATGTAAATCTATGTCACAATCAATAGTTATATGTCCCAACATGATCGGGGAATCTTTTGGTCCAAATCATCGTTTTCTGAAAATTTGAAGGCGCGAAATATTAGTTTCAGAAAGATGAAAATATGTTCAAAAATGGTTCAAACGGCTCTGAGCACTATGGGACTTAACATCTGAGGTCATCAGTCCCCTAGAATTTACAACTACTTAAACCTAACTAACCTAAGGACATCATACACATCCAAGTCCGAGGCAGTATTCGAACCTGCGACCGTAGCAGTCGCGCAGTTCCGGACTGAAGCGCCTAGAAACACTCGGACACCGCGGCCGGCTGGAAATATGTACGTAGCCTCAGTTTGATATAAAAACAGTAACTATGTGATTTCATTAAGCTACCTCTAACAGTTTTCAAGCTATTTACTAAAAACTAAATTTGGAACTAAAATGTTGGAAGAGCAGTTGAATGGAATGGACAGTGTCTTGAAAGGAGGATATAAGATGAACATCAACAAAAGCAAAACGAGGATAATAGAATGTAGTCGAATTAAGTCGGGTGATGCTGAGGGAATTAGGTTAGGAAATGAGACACTTAAAGTAGTAAAGGGGTTTTGCTATTTGGGGAGCAAAATAGCTGATGATGGTCAAAGTACAGCGGATATAAAATGTAGACTGGCAATGGCAAGGAAAGCGTTTCTGAAGAAGAGAAATTTGTTATCATCGAGTATAGATTTAAGTGTCAGGAAGTCGTTTCTGAAAGTATTTGTACGTAGTGTAGCCATGTATGGAAGTGAAACATGGACGATAAACAGTTTGGACAAGAAGAGAATAGAAGTTTTCGAAATGTGGTGCTACAGAAGAATGCTAAAGATTAGATGGGTAGATCACATAGCTTATGAGGAGGTACTGAACAGAATTGGGGAGAGGAGGAACTTGTGGCAAAAATTGAAGAAGGGATCGGCTGGTAGGACATGTTCGAGGCATCAAGGGATCACCAATTTAGTATTGGAGGGCAGCGTGGAGGGTAAAAATCATAGAGGGAGACCAAGAGATGAATACACTAAGCAGATTCAGAAGGATGTTAGGCTGCGTTAGGTACTGGGAGATGAAGAAGCTTGCACAGGATAGAATAGAATGGAGAGCTGCATCAAACCATTCTCAGGACTGAAGACCACAACAACATCATTTGCATGTGTTATAGAAAATTCTAATTACAGCACTCTATTACATTGATGAAATAATACAGCCGTACCAAGTTTTATGAGTTCAGTGTAAATAGCTATCATTACGACGACTCTTAAAGAGGCAGTTCAGAGGTCATTTTTCTACTGCCGGTTGCGTTCTAAAAATTATAGCCAGGAAAGTTTACATTCAGTCGTACTAAAACTCTTTCAGTAAATAAAGCCAGCTTAGCTCTTAATTACAAAAAAATATGAAAACTAAATTGTTACACAATAGAGATATTACTTAATATATGTCCGAGAAAGTGGCCATTTAGATGCTGCTGCCTGTGCCTAGAGCGGTGGATTGCAGATGTTCCGTTCCGCGGTCAGCTGCACACCCACATAGATACAACCAGTGAGGCAGAGAAAGAGACACTTCACACTGAGGTATCAACCTGTCTTGCGTCAGTCATACGTCTACATACGCTGTGCCTCAGATTATGTCACAGCCAGATAGCTAGCAAAAGTGTTTTCGGTAAAAGCAAGAAGTGGACTCATGAGGAAATCTTTAACATAGTGCAGCGCTTTCTTAATTTCTGAACTCATGAGGACTGTACACTGTCCTGGATCGCTTAGATTTCACAGAAGTAACTGTGTGCCGCCCGTAATGTTGAAAAAAATGGTTCAAATGGCTCTGAGCACTATGGGACTTAACTTCTCAGGTCACTAGTCCCCTAGAACTTAGAACTACTTAAACCTAACTAACCTAAGGACATCACACACATCCATGCCGGAGGCAGGATTCGAACCTGCGACCGTAACGGTCGCGCGGTTCCAGCCTGTAGCGCCTAGAACCGCTCGGCCACTCCGGCCGGCCAATGTTGACAAAACCGCTTGGGAAGTGGTGAGATTATTTCCTACCTTTAAGGCGAGCAGTTAACTTTGATGATTAGAAGTCTGGGTGATAGACCATTTGACTTGGAACTTCTTGTAGAGATCGCTCTCTGAACTGTTAATAGTGCTGTTTCCATTAGGTACATTATCATTATTATCAGGAATATTATTATGTTTTGCGTGTGTGAACTTACACTGAATATGTCAATTTGTTAAAACTTCTATTTATTGTCATAGTTTCTGATCCCACTGAGGAAATAGCAAATAGGAAAATTTTCTTTCAGTGAATACAATGAGTAATGTGGACTTGCAGACTGTAAATTATGGTCAGTATGTTCACCGCTTTCTGGCTGACTGCAAAAATAGTTTTTAGGTTCTTATTAAATGGCAAAGATAATTTACCCGCCGCCCCAAACACTAGAGCTCGGGTTAATGGACTGTTTATGGACTTCTAAAAACACTTAGATTTGATTGCACACCGGCGCCTAGTAAACAAAATACCGTCATACGATATACCCGGACAGCTCTCTGATCAAAAATGTCCAGACACCCATGTCATGCGGGATTGATCAGTAGATGTCATGAGACCAGCCAGCATAAAAGGAGGTGGAGATCACTCTGTTGTCAGTAGAATGGGTTGGTCAGAAGAGCTCAGTGACTTTGAACGGAGAATAGTCATTGGAACAACAGATCTATCAGGGATATATCAACTCTTCTAAAGCTTTCTAAAGTGCACTGCTCGCGATGTGGCAGTGAAGTGCAAACGTGAAGGAATAACCACAGCTAAATCAAGGCCAGGAAGACCTCATGTACTGACGGACACGGACAAACAAGCATTGCACAGGGTGTTGTAAAAATTCGCATGAAATCAGCGGAAGGAATTACTCGTGAGTTTCAAAGTGCTCCCAGCACTTCAGCTTGCACAATTTCTGTGCGTTTGGCGTTAAAAAGAATGGGTTACGATGGTCGGGCAGGTCCTCACGAGCCACTCATTTCTGCAGTCTGTGCTAAGTGTCCATCAAGATGGTATAAATAGTGGTGTCGCTGGACAGTGGATGACTGGAAACAAGTGATTTTTAGTGACGAATCACGCCAAACCTTTTGATATGGGTTTGGATTTGGAGAATGCTTGGAAAACGTGCAGATGAAGTACCAACAGAGAAGTACAAAGGAGGTGGTGTTACCGTATGGAGTTGTTTTTCACGGTTAAGGTATGGTCGCCTTACTGCATTTAAGAAACGCTAAATGCAGAAAAACATGGACGCTTTTGACAGCACTGTGTGCTGCGTACAGGAGAGGAACAGGTTGGCGACAATTATTGTTTGTGCCAGCAGGACAATGCACCCTGTCAAAGTAGCATCTGTGAGGCAATGGTGGACAATGGCATTCCTGAAATGGACTGGTCTGCCCAGAGTCCCAACCAAAATCCCACGGAATCTCTCTAGGATGAGTCAGAATATCGATTCCATTCTAGTCACCACCGTCCAACTTCACTAACTTCTCTAGTTTTGGCTCCTGCGGAAGAATGGGCTGCCATTCCTCCACAGTCATTCAGACGCAGCATTGAAGGTGTCCCCAGTAGAGTTTGTGAGGCATTGTTCTCTTGAGTCCTCCTCCTCTCATTTATATATCGTCAGATAAACTATATTCGAATTACGCGTTTTTGGTACTAATTTTCATATCAAATTGTTTACTGATCTCGCAGTGGGTGTCTGGGTGACTTAAGTAGTGTAATATTAGTTTGCTCTTTTATTTATTATTTTTTCCTTTAACTTTTATAATTTATTGTGGTGCATGATGTCTTGGGAGCCATCTTTCTGAGCAGAGGTCCTGCATTTACTCTTGGACTGAACAGGGTGAAGTACGTATCAATAGACCACCGTGAATGGCCTTAACAACAAGGAACGCGAAAGGCCGACAGGTAGCCACAGTGGAGAGATAGAGATCCGTCCATTTGCACAATCAGTGATAGGGCGCCATCTGGCCTCTCCGACGTTTGGGAGATAACAGACAACCATGCAGAGTTGACAGTGATATGATCAGACTGGGTCCTAACTTGGGGCGTTCGACAGACTGTTGCCAGTGGTCGTCGTCTCGCAAAACAGTTTAATGACTGAAGGAGGCAGACCTCTCAAAACGGACGCCTTTAACCTCGAACGCCCGGAATCGCCGAAACCATACTTAGAATAATCATCCATCATGGTAGTGGACACGTCTACGACAGAGCATAGTATGGAGAAAGGAAATGTTTGGAACAGTCACCAGAGTGAATTTCAGTTGGAAATGTCTTCATCATAATGTAGGTGCACTAACAAGTGCTCGAGTTGCGAAAATGGTATAGCTGCAGTACGAATGTGTCTCTTGGACTGTTCGCATGTGGGTTACTGTGTACACTGTGTGTAGTGATATCATGAAGAGAATTCATCCTACGAACGTGGCCCAAATATTAGAGACAAAGCTGCGACGTGCTGAATCTGGAAATGAAATCGGGATCGACGATAGAGAGTTCGTATTAATTCAGAAATACAATTCGGATGACACAGAGATACATGACGCCACGCTAGAAATACCACTGGTTTTGAAGCAGAAAAAGAACCTGAATCTGAAGGCGGCTGTTCAAGCAGTAAAGAACGTTCATCTCCAGAGTAACAGGTACAGTCCAGTCAAAGTGAGTACGAAATATCTCCACCCAGTCGACGCCCAGGTATTAGAAGATGCTGATGATAGCGTATTAGAGAATATTTCTGCAGATTATTACAATCGTGGCTTCAATTCCCATAGCAAACTAATGAGGCGCTATTAGCGCATTAAAAGTAAATCAAATTACAGATTAATTCTAAATTATGCGTCTAGCAAAAGGCAAGCAATAGCTCATTTCAAAGGAAACAGGCTATTGCAATTACAAACTATAAAAGAACACGTAACATCGCAATTTCATAAAGCAAGAACGTATGGATCTACAATTCACTATTGGCAGCTGCAAATGTGGGTACTAGAAACGCCGAAAATGGTTGGCTTGGGCAATTTCAAATCGTCGACTTCTTTTATCGACAATCTGGGAGGTAGCGTTGCTCACGCCCGTAGGTTTAACCTTAAAATACCCTACACGTGCCTCCTGGGTGGTGCTAATTGAGCAACAGTGATTACAGGCAGCCAGACTATCCATAGGATCTCCTGGCAATGACATATCAACTAAATAGCAGAATCAGTTCTTTTCAGAGCTCATTAACAAGAAACATTGGACCAACTATCAGACTCCTTCAACTGAATATCGAAAGCATTAGCAAGGCAAAGTGTGACTACCTGTCAAAATTTTTGCTGGACAACAATATCGATGTCGTCGCCATTCAAGAAACTCGTGTTTCCAGCGAAGAAATATTCCGAAGCCGAGGTCGAATTCCTGGATATTCTGCGCTTGGTGTAACTTACCACGAGGTGTATGGAATTGCTACGTATGTCCGTAACAACATAAACGAAGCTTCGCTGATTTCTGTAAGTGTGGAGGCAGATATACATACAGTTGTCATACAATTGCACGGCATTACTATTACAAATGTTTACAAACCACCCAAAACAACATGGCCTGATTTTGTCCTACACACAGCAGAACATCCTGCAATTTACATAGGAGACTTCAATAGTCACCATGAACTTTGGAAGTACTCTCAAAATGATGAAAATGGGAGCATGCTTGCAGAATGGATCGAAGAGAATAATCTTCATCTAGTGTTTGATGCCAAAGATCAAGGCACTTTCAGGTCAGCTGCTTGGGACAAGGATTCAAATCCTGACTTATGCTTTGTTAGCTGCAACGAAACTGGCTTTCCCATCAACACCACAAGGAAAGTGATAGATGCCTTTCCTCACAGCCAACACAGACCTGTAATAATACAAATTGGCTGCACTGTTCCTGTCATACGATCAACTCCGCATGCTCGATGGAATTTCCAGAAAGCCAACTGGATGAAGTTTTCAACGGAACTGGATAAGACCATTCGATGGATACCTCCATCACATAATAACTATCAACGCTTCATTGGTGCAGTAACAGCAACAGCTAAAAAGTGTATGCCAAGAGGATACCGAAAAGAATATATTCCAGGATGGAATGAGGAAAGTGAAACACTGTACCAATACTTCCAGCAAAGTGGTGACCCAGAGATAGCTACGGAACTATTGTCCAGCTTGGACATGTCTCGGAGGCATAAATGGGCAGAAACAGTCAAAACTATGGACTTTACCCACTCGAGCAGGAAAGCATGGAGTCTTCTGAGAAAACTGGGAGGAAGTGCACCAGCATGCAGAAAAAATTCCGAAGTAACACCAGACCAAATTGCTTCCCACATCATTACCACCTCAAGAGTACCTCCTGACAAGAAACATACAAGACATATCAGACGACAGCTTCGTGACCTTAAAAAGAAGGCATCTCCCTCATCTGAGTATACCCATCCCTTCACAGTTTCAGACATTGACTCTGGATTGAAGGACCTCAAACCTCTTAAGGCACCTGGATTCGATGGTATCCACCCAGAATTCCTGATCCATATGGGAGGAAGAGCTAAGAAATGGCTGGCAGAATTCTTCACTGACATCCTGCTGACTGGTCAACTTCCATCTGAGTTTAAAAAGGTGAAGATAATATCTGTTCTGAAACCTGGCAAACCCAGCAACAGGGTAGAAAACTATCGCCCCATTTCCCTACTCGGGTGCTGCTACAAGCTTTTTGAAAGGCTAATATATAACAAAATAAGTAGCGCTATCTTAGAGAACGTTCCAGTTGATCAGGCAGGCTTCACACCAGGGCGTAGCTGCTGCGACCAAGTATTGTCTCTCACATCCTTCATAGAGTCAGGATACCAAATGAAGCAGAAAACATCTGTGGCATTTGTTGATCTAACTGCCGCCTTCGACACTGTGTGGAGGGAAGGCCTTATCTACAAATTTCTCCGCATCATACCCTGCAGAACAATGGCTCGACTGATTAACAGCATGCTAAGTGATCGGAAGTTCCAGGTAATCACTGGAAGCAACATAAGTAAGGAGAGGAAGCTGAACAATGGATTGCTTCAAGGATCAGTTCTCTCACCCTTACTGTTCAACCTATATCTATCTGATCTACCTGACACTTCGTCCAGAAAATACTGCTATGCCGATGACCTGGCTCTAGCCGTCAAACACCAGGAAATGAAGACAACAGAAGAGATTTTAGCCAATGACCTGTCTGCATTAGACAATTACTTCAAAATCTGGAGACTCCAACCCAGTGTGAGTAAAACAGAAGTGTGTTGCTTCCATCTAAATAACCAGTTGGCGAACGTAAAACTGGAGGTAAGTTTCAGAGGCAGAATTCTTCATCACAACTGGAACCCAAAATATCTTGGTGTCATCCTGGATCGTACACTATGCTTCAAACAACACCTTCTTAACTTAGCTCAAAAGCTGAGGACTCGAAACAACATCCTCCATAAGCTATGCGGAACTACCTGGGGATCTTCAGCAACCACCCTGCGAACTTCAGCTCTGGGCTTGGTATACTCAAGTGCTGAGTATTGTGCACCTGTTTGGATGAATAGTCATCATACAAGGCTTGTTGATACCCAGCTGAATACGACAATGCGCATAATATCTGGCACAATCAGATCTACTCCAGTTTATTGGCTTCCACTGTTAACCGGTATAATGCCTCCTGATCTACGCAGATGTACTGCCCTTATGAGAGAATTCCACAAGATCTCCAGGAATTCTAACCTACCCGTGCATAGTGACCTGCCACTTTTAAATCGCAAGAGACTGAAATCACGTCATCCAACTCTGTGCGATGCTGCTGACATGGTTGCTAAGAATTTCAAACCTCTTGAAGAATGGAAAGGTCGGTGGGAAGCAGTGACAGATGTGCACCTGCATAACATCTTCTCAGGTGCTAAACTTCCAAGTGGATTCGACTTACCACGCAAGACGTGGCCTACTCTCAACAGAATCCGTACCAGCCATGGGCGATGCAGGGATGCTCTCTTTAAGTGGAACAAGCTGCCTGATCCAGCTTGTGACTGCGGGGCTCCATACCAGACTGTTCACCACATTGTCAGTGAATGCAGGATTCGAGCCTATCACGGCGCCAAAGAGGACTTCCTGCTAGCAACTCCAGATGCAGTGCGCTGGATTGAAGGACTGGATATTCAGTTGTAAAGACAAACTTAAGTTTCTTGTGTGTCAATATGTACATATGTATATGTAATTTCATGATATGTCTGTATTAGCCATACGCTAAATAAATAATAATCGACAATCTTAAGGTTGCATATGGCAGTTTATCCAGGCATATTACTACATTTGTTACTCATAAGGGCATAGAGGACGATAACTGTATTCGATAAAGGCATAACAGTTTGTGCAGGAAGTGAACATGTCTACGACGGAGCAGGGTATGGAGAAAGAACATGTTTGCAACAGTGATCAGAGTTATTTCCGGTATGATATATCTTCATCTCACTGTCTCACAGAGAGAGAAAAATATAGCTAGCATGTTGCAGTCTGCACATAGCTCCGCCAACAGCTACACAATTGAAGTGGCTTTATCAATGACAAGTAGACTAGCAAATAAGTTGTACATCTTTTTTCAAGAGGCACAAGGCACTTCCGTCCCAAATATTTCAAAGAAACTTGAAACAACCCGGCCACGAAACATTCATATGAAGGAAAGGAAAAGAAGAAAAATAACTAAAGAACACATGAAACGTTTTCCAACTTCAGTTCTTGGCGAACATGTACCAAGTGAAAAGAGCCTATTGCTGTGTGATTCCTGGTTAGGTCACACAGATCGTGCCCTTCTCGATGGAAGTTTTCCAAACGAAGATGTTACTCCGAAGATATTACCACCAAAAACAACAAAATATTGCCAACCCCTTGATGTTTACTTCTTTCGGCGATATAAGGATTGCTGATTTTGTACAACTATAATGTGCCAAACCATAAGGGAAGATACATTTCATCATCAAACCCACTCTGTGATTTACAATCAATTTTCTGCACCGAAGTATTCGCCTATGTTGTAATACGCTTGGCGGACGGCAGGCTGTGACATTGGCATACCCGTATCATCATATGTAAACGTAATTAGTGTGCCTTTTGATTCTGGGCTGCTTCAATGCGAAAGTGATTCTGAATGCAAAAAGTGGCTTTAACAAGGTGTGAACTTCGTTCTCTTCTACTATTTTAACCACTTCATAGAAATCCTGCATGTGGACTACGAGGAGTAAAATAACCGCTATCAGGTGTGTTTTGTTCTGTTATAATAACTTAAGCGTTGATTGAAAATGTAATGATACACTGTAGTCATTGAATTGCGTGTATTTCGCTCCTAGGGTATTAATATTCTGTTACTTCGTATCTCTCTACTAAAATATCACTTGTGGTAGAATGCAACATTTTGCATGGAAATGACAACCACTGTTTTTTATGACCGAGTGTATTCTAAGCATGGTTTCGTGCGGTTCCGAGAGTTCGAGGTCAAAGATGTTCCTAGTCAGCCAAATAAATACCATTCCCAGCCATTTTGGTCGCGGATCTGCATTTTTGTAAGGGTCGTCTGATTGGCCCTTCTACGAAAGTCACAATGGTGGCAGATTAAAAATTGTTACGGAGATTTTGGTTTGGAACTGTATCTGCCATCTGCCCTGCTGCTGATGCTCCGAAGCTACGTGGCTGGCCACAGGTACATTTTGATTTCAGTTCGGAATCAGGTTTCTGTAAGTTAACACTTTGTTCTGACAATTCATGTTCGAGCATTTCGAGTTTACGATGAGCTCTATCTTGCCAGACTTAGAATCACAGTTAGCTGCTTTCGCTGGGAAGAACAACCGACTTCATCCGGCAGCATCGAGGGTATGGGAAGGTGAACAACATTAGTGAGCGATTTCCATATGTCGCCCATTCCACGATAGTGACGAGGAAAGCACAAATTAATCAGCTGGAAAATGTGCTGTTCAGGACACTGGATATTTGAGATCGGGCGGCATATGCAGTGCGCTGTTGGAGGATGCTGCAATCTGCCGACTGGAAGCTCTAGACTACATATCTCTTCAGGTTTTGTAAGGGAAGAAAGACCATTCTTCCACTCGGTTTTGTAGAAGAATGTCAGGTTCATTTGTTTCACATACACTCCTGGAAATGGAAAAAAGAACACATTGACACCGGTGTGTCAGACCCACCATACTTGCTCCGGACACTGCGAGAGGGCTGTACAAGCAATGATCACACGCACGGCACAGCGGACACACCAGGAACCGCGGTGTTGGCCGTCGAATGGCGCTAGCTGCGCAGCATTTGTGCACCGCCGCCGTCAGTGTCAGCCAGTTTGCCGTGGCATACGGAGCTCCATCGCAGTCTTTAACACTGGTAGCATGCCGCGACAGCGTAGACGTGGACCGTATGTGCAGTTGACGGACTTTGAGCGAGGGCGTATAGTGGGCATGCCGGAGGCCGGGTGGACGTACCGCCGAATTGCTCAACACGTGGGGCGTGAGGTCTCCACAGTACATCGATGTTGTCGCCAGTGGTCGGCGGAAGGTACACGCGCCCGTCGACCTGGGACCGGACCGCAGCGACGCACGGATGCACGCCAAGACCGTAGGATCCTACGCATTGCCGTAGGGGACCGCACCGCCACTTCCCAGCAAATTAGGGACACTGTTGCTCCTGGGGTATCGGCGAGGACCATTCGCAACCGTCTCCATGAAGCTGGGCTACGGTCCCGCACACCGTTAGGCCGTCTTCCGCTCACGCCCCAACATCGTGCAGCCCGCCTCCAGTGGTGTCGCGACAGGCGTGAATGGAGGGACGAATGGAGACGTGTCGTCTTCAACGATGAGAGTCGCTTCTGCCTTGGTGCCAATGATGGTCGTATGCGTGTTTGGCGCCGTGCAGGTGAGCGCCACAATCAGGACTGCATACGACCGAGGCACACAGGGCCAACATCCAGCATCATGGTGTGGGGAGCGATCTCATACACTGGCCATACACCACTAGTGATCGTCGAGGGGACACTGAATAGTGCACGGTACATCCAAACCGTCATCGAACCCATCGTTCTGCCATTCCTAGACCGGCAAGGGAACTTGCTGTTCCAACAGGACAATGCACGTCCGCATGTATCCCGTGCCACCCAACGTGCTCTAGAAGGTGTAAGTCAACTACCCTGGCCAGCGAGATCTCCGGATCTGTCCCCCATTGAGCATGTTTGGGACTGGATGAAGCGTCGTCTCACGCGGTCTGCACGTCCAGCACGAACGCTGGTCCAACTGAGGCGCCAGGTGGAAATGGCATGGCAAGCCGTTCCACAGGACTACATCCAGCATCTCTACGATCGTCTCCATGGGAGAATAGCATCCTGCATTGCTGCGAAAGGTGGATATACACTGTACTAGTGCCGACATTGTGCATGCTCTGTTGCCTGTGTCTATGTGCCTGTGGTTCTGTCAGTGTGATCATGTGATGTATCTGACCCCAGGAATGTGTCAATAAAGTTTCCCCTTCCTGGGACAATGAATTCACGGTGTTCTTATTTCAATTTCCAGGAGTGTATGTAAAGGGGCAATATATGTGTCGAACTTGTGTTTTGCTATCATAAACAATGAGAACTTGACTTAGAATAATTGAATAGGTAAAATGGAAGAACTATACTGAGTCCCTTGTTTATGAAGACATTAATGTGCGTGCATTAAATGTTATATTCTTGATAGTGAATTCGACCTACAGTAAAGTCGTATTTTATGTAAGCTCAAGTGCTGCAAATATCTGACAACGGTATTCACTAAGAAAGAGATGAAATCAGTAATACATCTCCAAGTAAATACAATTATTGGCTCGAATACTTAAATCAGTTAGCTGCTGAAACGACAGATCTCATTGTTACCCTCGTGGATAGTGGGATGGTACGCTCTAAGGCGGACCTAGCAATGATTATTTAATTTATTCTGCGCTCTCCTCCGTGTAGTTCCACCCCCCCCCCTCACCCCCCCCCAGCCCCCCCCCCCCCAGGTCATCCTATTCTGATGCACCTCGGTACATTAATTTCAATGTTAACAGTGTTTGTCTGTAAACCTTACTTTATGGTATTCAGTCTTCATCTGCAGTCAAAACTTTTGCAGACTTGCGTATTTCGCAATCGTCGAAGTATCAGCTTGTCTTGTTTCACCGATAATATTATTATTCACTTAACAGTATAATTTCATTACGTTGCAGGTTCGCTCTCATTTGAGAAAAAAAGTGTCGAAAGGACGATGTATTCATAAGCAGTTTCATGTTCGCTAAAATTCGTTACTAACAATAAGACAACCAAAGGCAATGCTTAGCTCTCTGATTGTTTAGAGGCTTAGTAAAACATGTACATTAATATTTCTAACTGCTGAATCTCACCTGAGTAACGATATGTAAGTCGCCCAGGTTACAATTCATAAGGAATTTTAGGAATGTCAATTACAACATTTGTCCGAAAGACCTTGGACCTCCATTTCAAAGACACAGTAAGGCCTGTATCTAAAACTATGCAGTGTTTCAGGATCTCGCCGACAAATATTGAGCGACAATATATCACGCACTGAGGACAAGCTTTGTTTTGTTAAGGAACGGGTCTTTTAAAACGTATATACATTACGCACATTGGTGAGGGTACATAATACTCTCCAGTCAACTAGTATTTATTACTATTCCAAGCTTTCGGTGGGCCTTACAATTAGTCGTTGTTTACACGTGAAATTCTGGATATTTTGTAAGGACTACTGTTTGAACTCATGACGTGATTACGTACAGGGTGGTTATAATTTAACTTTCGCTACTTGAGAGGGCCGCCATGAAAAACGAGTAATAGTACAATGAAACTTCGTGGAAACATTTGTGAAGACTTGCAGAAGAGAAATAACAAACAACTGAAAGAAACACATTTTAATTTCCAAATCAGAGGGTAACATTTGTCAACTGTGTACCATGTTTACGTTGCAGGCTACAAACATTGCTCAATGTGTCGACCACCCGCATCCACGACAGCATGGAATCGCACTAGACACTGCTCCACTGCTGCCCGAAACACCTCACGTGTGATGTTGGCTACCACCCTCGCTATGCTCAACTTCAGTCTCCAACGCGTGTTACGGTACCGTGTATAAACCCTGTCCTTCAGGTATCCCACAACCAGAAATCACGAGAGTTCAAATTTAGTCATCTTGGTGACTAAGCAGTGTGGAACAATCGGCCAATGACAGTTTTCTCCAAATGTATTACGGAGTAACAGTGTGATCTCGCGAGCAACGTGCGGTAGAGCTCCGATGTGCAAAACACTTCTCCCCGCTGAGCATGGATTACAAAGGCGAAGTGGATCACAGTAATGTGTACCGTTGACGCTGGATGTCCTTGGGGTCTGAGTTTCTCAAAGAAAAAATGGACCAATCATGGAATATACCGTGAAGCCACACCACACAGTGACGCGTTCACTAGGCAGGGAAATTTAATGAATGTTCGTTGGCGGTGACGTTCCCCAAATGCGACAATTGTGTGTTCACTGCCCCAGTGTGCATAAGTGTGCTTCCACACTGCACAACATGTCGTCGACCTCAACCCTTGGAAATGTCTACTCGAATATCTGCGTCACATGGCAAAAGCTTGAGAGTAATGTGAAATTTGTGTAGATACCATTTCACAATTGTTTGCAGAGCTTTTCAAACGGTGGACCATGGAATGACCAGCTGCCGAAACACAGTTCATGTACTGCTTGAAGATACTTTTTGGCGCAATTGACGCAATTTTTGTCGCGCTGGCTTTTTCCCAGGAGTAATTCCCAACTCTCCAGTTAATTCGAACTTCCGAATTATGTTCCTCAACACCGATGCGGAAAGAGAACCTTTTCATATTCCTTTAATGCGTCGATACTCGCGAAGTCAGCGATACAACTGCTGTTGTTTTCATAAAACAGCTTTACGGATAAAGCCTCACCCACCTTGTCCAGAAACATCTCTACTGTTTGAAACTGTCGCCGTACCAGTACCGGCGCCTAACGCCACTAACATGGCAAATCCTGCAGCGCACTATCTGAGCATCATTCCTATAAAGTTAGGTACCCATACGACACATATTTTTCCATCTACACTGCCTCAAGCAGGGAAAGCTTAATTATAATCAACCTGTATTGTGGCGATAGTCGATGCAAGAAACGCTCGCATCCACGCACATCGGTTTTGCAGACATGCACACCACTGTATTTTTTCATTCATTTTATCGACGCCTTCAAGAAACAGGGAAGCCTTGTCCTGAGGACCTAGACCAGTGGTCGCCAAACTGTTCTGCTCTAGAGCTAATACTGACATTGTGGAGGAGCATCTCGGACCGCATGTGTACCGATCTTATTGTTAACTGATAACCTACATAAATTAGTATGTTACGAGCCCCTAAAAAACTAGCTATGATAAGGGCGCGATGAGTTTGCCACCGGTCGCCAAGTACTGATCGCACCATTCGGAGCACCTCATATTAACTGTCCGCGGCTTCAGATTGTTGCCATCCTCAGCGACCCCAACCTGTGAAACTGTTATTGCCTGATGAAGTGCTCTTAAACTGTCTGCGCGTGCGGATGATTAACTGATTAATAACAGTAATTGTATTTGTATTTAAATGCATTAAGCAACAAAATGTTTATTAAATGTTTTGAAAATCATTTTTTCTCCTACCTATTGCATTGTTTTACTATGGCCTCAATTTAATTTCAAATACCTTGATACACTAATTATGTACGGTATTTGAAGATGACCTTTTTTATAATCTGAATTCGTCACGTCATTTTACTTCCATATGAAATTTATACCACAGCAGTTGATCGTTACGAGGAATACACACGGCCGTGAATTGTCAGCACTGGAAGACAAACTAGAACACATTCCCCTCACATTCCAATGACTGATCCATCTGCCTCTGCACCCAGTTTCGCCTTTGAGGTGGCCAGTCAACATTATGCGCGCCTGTAATAATTCCTGCAGTACACTTTTGATTCGACGAAAGAATCAGGTACAGCCAACGGCACCAGATGGTAAGTATTTTTTCTTCACCGGTTTAGGATATACGTAAGTCCTTCTTCTTCAGAAGCTTCAATTAAAATTAAGAATTTCTTAAAATATCACTGTCTCTGCAAGTGTTTTCATTTGTTACGGAGCTGGAAATTAATTCTATTAAGAATCTCTTAGCATTAGTTGACGTTTCGAATTCGAAATGGTTCAAATGGCTCTAAGCACTATGGGACTTGACATCTGATGTCGTCAGTCCCCTAGACTTAGAACTACTTAAACCTGACTAACCTAAGGACATCACACTTATCCATGCCCGAGACAGGATTCGAACCTGCGACCGTAGCAGCAGCGCGGTTCCGGACTCAAGCGCTAGAATCGCTCGGCGACAGCGGGCGGCTTCGAATTCGACTATTAGTTTCTACACGCATATTACTGCTGAGAACCGCGGGTCGCATGAGTATATGATTCGGGTTGCAGTTTGACGAACACTGACTTAAAGAGGCAAAAGACTCGACGTAAGCACACAGCATACTGATTCTGCTGTGATACAGAGGTCTAGTAAAGCACCTCTTTCATCCTGTACGCCTGCTGTGGGCGCAGCTCACCTAACCACATGGAATTTCTCTCTCTCTTTTTTTGGAGGGCACGAGGGGAGCAGATGGGGGCCGTCGGTCATCGCAGCAGAACATTGCACCAGTCTCATCTGAGAATAGGACCTACACCCAATTCTGAGATGTTGAAACTGCCCGGTAGATTCAAACTGTGTGCCGGACCAGGACTCGAATACAGAATGTTGCCTTTCGCGGACAATGCTCTATCGTCTGAGATATCCACTTACGACTCACGGTTTCACTTCCGCCAATTCCTCTCGGCACAGGCTGCTTAATTGTAGGAGGGTAACAACAGTTTCTGCAAACAAATGGTAAACATCGGGAACAGTATGTCTGCTATGACGAGCAACCTCTGCTTACAGGATGATGGAGCTCACAGGTACACCCTTGCAGATGCGCGAACACAGCTAATCATTGACTATGGATGTCGTTGGATGGGACCAGCAGGAACCATTGCGAACCCGGCGCTTTTGTCTGATTTGATGCAGGGTTATATTTTTCTTTCGAATTGGGGGGAGAGGGGGTTCAAATGGGTGGTGCACAAAAGCACATTTTCCAACAGAGCTGAGCTAACGACCGAACTAACACGAAACAGTATCCCTCCATTGTTGATTGAGATGGTCTGTCATTGTTAAAAAGACATCGATAATTTAATGAGGCTGAGGGAACACTGTTTTAACATTTCATAAATTTCGTGAATTTATTCAACCGAATCTTTAATTAAACGTAATTTGTTTGAATCACTTTTATTCAGTATCAAAAATTTCAGCGAGAGAAATTTCAGAGGGGCATCCATCCCGTACCTAGGGCCACGTTTAACGATGTTTCTATAAATGAAACGTCAGGGGAACAACAAATACAATTATCACTCTGCTGTCACTAAGAAATTAA
Source organism: Schistocerca piceifrons (assembly GCF_021461385.2). Taxonomy (NCBI): domain Eukaryota; kingdom Metazoa; phylum Arthropoda; class Insecta; order Orthoptera; family Acrididae; genus Schistocerca; species Schistocerca piceifrons. The sequence continues at coordinate 345,752,440 of NC_060139.1, forward strand.
CTCACAGAGACCACCGATAGCTGAAGCATACTGCATGAACCAGTTGTCAGATCCTTGTCAACTGTTGCAAATGCATTCCGTTGCAGCTCATGTACAGCTGTATGTGACAGGAAGATTGAAATTTCATTGTCGTGCTTTAGTCCGTAAGGCTCTGTTCCGAAAAAGGAAAGTGATTGTGAGAATCATCTCGCTGTCGTCTCTCACAGCGTCAATAGACGATCCACACAGGCTCCATCTCTGATTATGCACACCGTCCACAATGTGCTTCACAGAGAGCTGAAAAATGACAAGTGTCTATGGGTTAATCATCACCGGCCATGAGGTCCTTTCCAAAACGATGCCTGACCCACATGCGTTTTAAATGATAGCGAAAACATTATGACCGCTGCCCACAGTGACGTTCGGTGCCGCCTGGTGGCGTTGCGGGCACATTACGCGGTAACGAAAGTATGTAAGCGAAGAAGACTCAGACGGGGTATCACCCCAGCGAAGATAGGGCTGCAAATGGGGAAAATCCATTAGATAAGCTACTTTGCCAAAGGGCAGAGCATCTTGAAAACGGCGAAGCTGGTCGAATGTTCACACGCTACTGTCGTCAGCGTCTATGGAAAGAGGCAGAAGGACAGTGGAATTGTCACTTGCGCTAAAAGGTTGGACGTTCACGATTCATCACAGAACGTGGGCTTCGGAGGCTTGGCTGCTGGATGAAGTAGGACAGATGGTGATCTGTGGCAGAACAACACAAAGCTGATACACGCACAAATGTTTCGGAGTACACCGTTCCTCATACATTGTTGAACACGGAGCTTTGCGTCAGAGCACCTCTACGTGTTCACATGCTGACACAACATCTTCAGTTATGATTGGAGTGGGTACGGGACCATCGGGATTCGACCGTCGATCAACGGAAACATGTCGGCTCTTCGGGTGAATCACATTTTTGCAACACTAGGTCGATGTTCCTCTCTACAAACGCCGTCCTCGAAGTGAATTGTGGCTCGAAACGCGCAGCGCGCCATGAACGCAGACTGGTGGGAGCTGTATTTGCAGTGGGAGACATTCTCCTGTGCTTGCATGGAACCTTTGGCAGTAATCGAAGACACGGTGACAACTGCGAACTATCTGCATCCCTTCACGCTTGATGTCTTCCCCATCGGCGATGCGATGCCACCTTTCAACAGTAAAATTGTCCGTGTCTCGGAGCTAGAACCGTGCAACAGGGGTTTGAGGAGCATTAAAGTGAACTCACGTTGATGCCTCGGCGACCAAATTCGCCTAATGTAATTCCTATGGAAGCCATATAGGTCGCTGACGGGCACTATCAGCGTGTGCGCAAATCAGTGGCCTGCTATTTACGCGAATTACGTAATTCGTGTACACATCTAATGGCACATACCTCCACAAACTAACAAACTATCAGATCCCTCATACACAGAGTCAGTGCAATATTTCGTTCCAAAGACGGACTAACAAGCTATTAACCAGGTGGTCAAAATGTTTTGGCTCTACATCTACATCTACGTGATTACTCTGCTGTTCATAATAAAGTGCCTGGCAGAGGGTTCAATGAACCACCTTCAAGCTGTCTCTCTCTACGGTTCCACTCTCGAACGGCGCGCGGGAAAAACGAGCACTTATATTTTTCTGTGGGAGCTCTGATTTCTCTTATTTTATCGTGATGACGCATTTCTCCCTATGTAGGTGGATGCCAACAGAATGTTTTCGCAATCGGAGGAGAAAACTGGTGATTGAAATTTCATGAGAATATCCCGTCGCAACGAAAAACGCCTTTGTTTTAATGATAGCCACTCCAAATCACGTATCATATCTGTGGCACTATCTCCCCTACTTCGTGATATTACAAAACGAGCTGCCCTTCTTTGTACTTTTTGATGTCATCCTTCAGTCCCAGCTGAT